>NC_058405.1:158703308-158870153 GCF_002201575.2 Neomonachus schauinslandi
CCTCCTCTTACAAATATATTCAACTTGCCCAGATCTATTAAAAAACAAATCAAAAATCAATTGACTTTAAAATTTCTCAGGTGAGCACCTGAGTAGAGTTTTTCACTGCCTATTAGAGGATCATAGAGTTAATAGACTAGTTACAACCACCATTTTTTAATTGAGTGAGTAGAATACATTAGTGTAAAAAATATGAAAATGTTATACACATAAGGGAAACAATTTCTTAAATATCTGTGTGTGTATGTGTGTACATGTGCACATGTTGCATAAGTGAGTGTACTGATAAAATGTAAAATGTGCATCTGACATTGAATTACGGCCAAAAACATTTGAGGAAACACTGCCCTGAAGTGTCTACATCCTATATCCAGGTCAAGTGCAATCCCAGTAAATTGATCTCATACACAACATAGTGTGATACATATCCTTCTTCTTCAGCCCTAACAAGCATCATCAACTTTTTTTTTTAAGATTTTTATTTATTTATTTGAGAGAGAGGAAGAGAGAGAGAGGGAGAGCAGGCAGAGGGAGAAGCAGACTCCCTGTTGAGCAGGGAGCCCGACACGGGGCTCAATCCCAGGATGCTGGGATCATGACCTGAGCCGAAGGCAGACACTTAACTGACTGAGCCTCCCAGGTGCCCCAAGCATCATGAACTTAAATCCATTCTGGAACAAGTTTCAGAAGAAGTAACTTTTTCATGTGAATAATTTCATAAAAGGACAGGCTACTCAGAAATTTGGTTCTTGTGTTGTCACTTAAATTTTTTCTTCTTTTAAACAGACTTCATCAAAATAAAAATTTAAATGTCATGATACATTTTGCCAGAATATACTTTCATATCATCAAAATCATCTGTTTCAGAAAAGGCACAGCCTATGTGGAATGGATCACAGGAGTTCTAGACTAGATAAAATCCTATGAAATTCCATAAACAAGGCTGGATGCCACTGGAACTATGCAGGCCTGTGACGGTGACCCATGATTCCTGCACGCTCCTTTTTCCAGAGAGCTTACAAGAGGGACAGCGAGGTACCTATTCCAGATCCTAGAAACAAGGGTATTAGTGGTAGAAGAACCTCCTTTCCAATGATTATGGCCTTTTGAAATCCACACAGGCAAAAGGCCATAATGATGCATCATAAATCTTTCACTTGTTTACTTTTCTGAGGTGTGCTTTTTCAACCAAGACATGTTTAGATTACAAGAGACCTCTGGATCCAGCACAGCATACACATTGTCTCATTTCCTCCTCCACCTACTCACCCAATCCCATACCCGTCTAGGCCATAGGACAGAGGAGAGTGAGGGGAACCTCAGTGGAGAGCTGGGATTATCAACCTGTCATATATCCTTTCCTTCCCTTTTGCCCTGGGAGGCATTTGTATCCAGGGCCCTGTTCCACCCCATGTCTCTTCACCTTGTGAAGCCTCCCAGCCCTGGAAACTCTGCCGAGTGGGCTTCCATCTGCTTGCTCTCCTATGTAGATAGTTGGGGCCGCTAGGCCTGAGCCTAGACCCTGAGGACCTCCACCACCTGTAGCCACCTGACCCTCGGCAGGACACTTGGGGGCGCAGGGACCTCACTTCCCAGGGTGGTTGACAGGATTCAACAGAAGGGCACCAGTGGCATCATGCAGAAGGCAGGTGTGAAGAACGACAACCATAGGCTCCCTCCTGCCTGCCAGCAGCACTCTGGCCTGCCCTGGGGGGGGGGGGGGCGGCAGGGAGGTGGCAGTGAGCCTGTGTGCCTCCAGCTGCCGAGAAGTTTTGACCACTGCTGAGAACAGGCCTGCCCCCATGGTCACTGCCGTAGGACCAGACTGAACCAGTTGGCTGGGTTCATGAGCCACCTGTTAATGTCACTTGAAAGCCCTTGCAGGACTTCCTGAGCCAAAATAACTCCCCTACCTGCCTGCTGATTCCCAGCGTTAGTCACACTCACTGCTCGAGGGATGTCTGAGGTGCTTTATGGGAGGTACGGCATGATGGACCTGTTAGTAACGGATTAGCCACAGGGTAGGTGAGTAAGGAGAAGGTTATGTAATTCACAGTCAAAACCCTTTGATGGCTTCCCTTGCACTGATAATAAAACACATCATTCTGAATGTGGTTTCCATGATCCGCCCTGCCAGGCTTTCCCAAAGCTCCTTGAGCCAGGATTACCACACTTAGGCCAACACGGCCTTCTTCACTTCCTTGAAAGGACGCGTCTTCTCTCTCCCTCAAGGCCTTTGCACACATCACCTGCATAAGTCAGGATTCTCTAGAAAACCAGAACCAGGATGAGTACATGGATGTATGTGTATGTATATATGTATGTAAATAATATATATATTCACACATATATCCATATATACACATACATATACACATACATGTGCATATATACATATATACATATACACACACACATATATACACACACAGAAAGGTATTTATTTTAAAGAATTGGCTCACATAATTGTGGGCACTGACAAGTCCAAAATCTAGGGCAGGCCAGCAGGCTAGAAAGTCAGGTAGGATTTCTATGGTACAGTTTTGAAACAGAATAGTTCCTTCTTCTCTGAATAAGCTCAGTTTTTGCTCTTAAGGCCTTCAAGTGATTTGGAGGCTTGCCCACATTGTCAAAGGTGATCTCCGTTCCTTAAAGCCAACTGATTGCATCTGTTAATCACATCTACAAAATACCTTCACAGCAGCATTAGACTAGTGTTTGACCAAGCTACTGGGTACCATAGCCTAGTCCAGCTGATGCACAAATGTAACGTCATACCGACTCCCTGCTGGGATTTCCCCTCCCATGGTCCCTCCCCTGATCCACAGCCTTCTCGCCTCTTAGATGTCAGCGTAAATATCACTTCTGCAGGAAGCCAGCCCTCTTCCCTCACCTTATGTAGGTACCACAGTTGTTCTTCTTTTTTCCTCTGTTGCCCTGCCCCGATTCTAAGCCCACCTTTGTGTCTGCTTATGTCCTCACTGCCTCTCCCTCCTGGATCTACGCTCTGTCCGGGCAGGGCCGTGGAGGTTCTGGTGGCCCCTGCATAGCCCAGAGATCATCTTTGGGTACAGGAGGAAAAGGCTCCCTTCCTCCAGCTGGCTGTGCCTGGGGAGTGAAGTGGGGCCTGGATTTCACCCCACTGCCTGGAAGCCCTTGTTCAGGAGTCAATCTGTACAGCCAGGCAGGATGGGAGACAATGAGTGCTGTCAACAGAGGACAGGGCCAATGAGTGTCCCTGACTCAGCTGAGCAGAGACCAGGTGCTGGGATGCTTAGATTTCATCCCGGAGAGGACCACAGGTAAAGAGGGGAGGTTGGGGATGAGGAAGCCAGACTCAGGATTGGGGAGGGGGGGAACTCAGGCAGTGGGAATGCCTTTACCATAGTAGGGGGTAGGCACAGAGGAGAAGCCTCCAGGGTGAGA
Organism: Neomonachus schauinslandi; assembly: GCF_002201575.2. Lineage (NCBI taxonomy): Eukaryota > Metazoa > Chordata > Mammalia > Carnivora > Phocidae > Neomonachus > Neomonachus schauinslandi. The sequence goes on from NC_058405.1 coordinate 158,706,735, forward strand.
GGAAGAGGTCAGTGAGGAACACCCATTCACAGGAAAAGGAGGACAGGGTGGGGACATCAGTGGCAACTGGCAAGGACAGAGAAACATATACCATCAGAATTAGAATAGGCCCCAGGGAAGCTCTAACCCAGAGACTCTCAATGGCAAGACCCACCCACCAAGGGGACACATTAAATCTCCAGGGAGGGGCATGTGTACCTGAAAAAGCATGGACTCGTTATTAGAGTACTCTATATTTTGGGAAAAGCTTTTTAAAGTCTATTACTTTCTGAATTTGAAGTACAGAAGATAAACCTCTGGCACTGGCCTGACTAGAAGTGTAATCAAAAAGCAAGAAGTTTCTAAACCTTCCATATCTTTTAAAAGCTCAGTTCCTGCTGTGGATAATCCCTGAAACTTTGGCCAGCTTTGCCAGCCCCACCCACACTATCCCCAGGGCATCTGCATGCTGGGCCTGATTGTCTCCTGACATTTGGCAAGCGGGGCCAGCTTCTGAATTGCTACCTGGGCCTACCCTCCTCCAGAATAGGGCTCCTTCAGGGCCCAGATGGTTCCCACAAGAAAAACCAAGCTCTGCTGCAGAGTTCAAAGCTGCCCGTGAATTGGTCACGGGGGACAGTTGAAAACGTCACCCTCTTAAAAAGAATGAGCCCAGGCAGGCAGTGATTTAGAAGAGGCCAGAGACTGTCAGCCAGGACTGACACATGGTTAATCAATGGTGTTATTTATTCGACAGACATTCTCGGAGCCCCCGCGTGGATCAGTGGCTGAGCCAGGCCAGAGGATACAGCAGTGAGCAAGACAGAGAGATCCACTCAGTGCCTTCCCAGTGGTCTGCCGGCTGGCTGCTCCAGGGATGGAAGGGAGGGGGGTCCCTTCAGATGCTTTTCTAAGCCAGGTCAGTGTGCCCACCCCGACATGGGTTCAGAGTCTCAGAGTATGTTTATTAAAACTCCTCCCTTTTAATTTTGTCTTCTCTGCCCCCAGGACCAGGGAGAGTCAGGAATGTATCTGGGGTTGTCTGTGGTCCTCACCTAACAGACACTAGGACTGCACCTGGCACGGAGAGGGGCCTGGCCCCGACTTGGACAACGAATAACCAATTCAAATGGCCTGTGTGGATGGTCTGCAGAGGTGGCATGGGGTCCCTCCTTGTCTTGTTAATTCTCTGCAACTCCTTCAGACATGCCTAATGTACATGAGGGCAGGGAACATATATTAGTTTAAAGGTAAATTCACAGAGGCTTCAACACCACCCCCCGAGCCCCCTGGCAGTTTATCTTCCGATATATCAACTCAGATTCACTTCTCCACACCTCCTGCCTTGCGAAGAAAAGTGGTCGCTTTTCTTTAAAGAACTTACCAAGGGCCGCCTGGGTGGCTCAGTTGTTAAGTGTGTCTGCCTTTGGCTCAGGTCATGATCCCAGGTCCTGGGATGGAGCCCCGCATCGGGATCCCTGCTCAGCGGGAAGCCTGCTTCTCCCTCTCCCACTCCCCCTGCTTGTGTTCCCTCTCTCCTGTCTCTCTCTCTGTCAAATAAATAAATAAAATCTTTAAAAAAAAAAAAAAAGATTTAAAGAACTTATCAAACTCAACACCCAAAAAACAAATAATCCAGTCAAGAAATGGGCAGAAGGTATGAGAAGACATTTCTCCAAAGAAGACATACAAATGGCCAACAGACACATGAAAAAAATGCTCAACATCACTCGACATAAGCGAAATATAAATCAAAACCACAGTGAGATACCACCTCATACCAGTCAGAATGGCTAAAATTAATCACTCAGGAAACAACAGTTGTTGGCGAGGATGTGGAGAAAGGGGAACCCTCCCACACTGTTGGTGGGAATGCAAGCTGGTACAACCACTCTGGAACACAGTATGAAAGTTCCTCAAAAAGCTGAAAGTAGAGCTACCCTACAACCCAGCAATTGCACTACTGGGTATTTACCCAAAAGATACAAATGTAGTGATCCAAAGGGGCACATGCGCCCCAATGTTTATAGCAGCAATGTCTGCAATAGCCAAACTATGGAAAGAGCCCAGATGTCCATTGGCAGATGAATGGATAAAGAAGATGTGGTATATATATATAATGGAATACTACTGAGCCATCAAAAAAAAAATGAAATCTTACCATTTGCAAAGATGTGGACAGAACTAGAGGGTATTATGCTAAGCAAAATAAGTCAATCAGAGAAAGACAATTATCATATGATCTCACTCATATGTGGAATTTAAGAAACAAAACAGAGGATCATAGGGGAAGGAAGGGAAAAATAAAATAAGATGAAATCAGAGAGGGAGACAAACCATAAGAGACTCTTAACTATAGGAAACAAACAGGATTGCTGGAGGAGAGGTGGGTGGGGGGATGGGGTAATTGGATGATGGGCATTAAGGAGGGCACGTGATATAATGAGCACTGGGTGTTATATATAATTGATGAATCACTGAACACTACCTCTGAAACTACTGTTATCTTGAGAGTTAGGAAGTTAGGATCTCAACACAAATTTGGGGAAGACAAAAACATTCAGTCTAGAACAACCTCTAAACCTCCTTCATCCCTCAAGTTGCTCTTCCTCCCTGAACCTTTCCAATTGTAGCAGGATTTCTTTTCCTTTGGTGCCCGAGGTTCTTGGTCACACCGCTTTGAAAAATGAAGAGGTCGATCCAAGAGTGGTGGGCAGCAAAGCAAGGTTTATTGAGTGATAGTAAAGCAAAGTTTATTGAGTGATGGTACAAAGCTCCCGAAGAGGGAGGGGACCCGAGAGGGTTGCCACCACAGTTTCCAAGTCTAGGGGGTCTTTATGGGCTTGTTGGCAGGCTGTTTTCATCTGATAAACCCTCCCTGTGCCTGTCACCCAATCAGGTTTTTGTCATCTACCTATCACATGGGAAAGGGGGGAGGGCTCCTTCCAGGGCAGTGTGAGGGTGGTTTCCCTGTAGGGCTGGAGGACCCTTGTCCCTGCCTGTCTTTCTTCCAACTATCCTTCATTACAATGACCCAGCCAAACCAAGCAGCCCACATCTGCCCCCCATTACATTTGTGTTCTGAACAACACCATTTCAGTTTGGTTCAGTTCCACAAACACAGTCTGTGTGCCTGCTCTGTGTGAGGTGCTGTGTTGGGCCAAGAGAACCATTCAGAGAACATAAGTCCCCACCCAAGGGAGGCCATAGTCTGGTGGAGAAACAGGGAAACAAGCAATCGCCATACAAGCTTTCCAGTGCCAGGGACTGCACACCAAGGGAGCGCCAAGGACTGAGAGATGTTTTCTCACTCAGAGTGCTTCTAATTCTTTGTCCCCAGCTATACAGACTGCAAGCTTTAGAACAGGCAGCATGTCTTATTTCTTCTGCTTCCATCACTGAGCTTTGATACTCACAAAATGCTAACTGACTGGAAAAGTTTTGAGTGACATGGTGGCTTTAAAACCAGATGACAGGGTTCAAATCCCAGCTCTGCCACTCAAACCAGTCATAAGTGGGACCTTGGGCAAGTTTTTGACCTATCTGTGGCTCAGCTTCCACATTTGTCAAACAAAGAAAATAGGGGACCTACCTATTAGAGTCCCTATATTAAATGAGTTTAACTGTACAAGTGTTTAACCCAGGATGGGGGCACATGTTAACAACTCAATAAATGTTAGTGATGATTATTATCATGATCTTCATGATGACGAGTATTACTCCTCAGCTAGTCCTTTATGCTTCCTCATGTCTTCTGCTTTTTCTAGCCCACAACCCCGTAATGCAGAAGTGAGCAAGGGACATTTGACTGAGTCACAGTGGCATAAGAAGATAGCTATCTGAGGTTTGGCAGAATGCTATAAACATTGGGGTGCACATGCCCCTTAGGATCACTACATTTGTATCGTTGGGGTTAAATACCCAGTAGTGCAATTGCTGGATCGTATGGTAGCTCTATTTTCAACTTTTTGAGGAACCTCCATATTATTTTCCAGAGTGGTTGCACCAGCTTACATTCCCACCAACAGTGGTAGGAGGGTTCCCCTTTCTCCAAGGAAATGTGACTTTGATTTTAGATTTATAGCCTGGTTGTCAGGATTTACCTGACATCCTAAGGGATTTACCCAATAGACAATTTGGGATTGGCAAGACGTCTGGGCTACAGAAAGATTTATGACTAATGCATGTAATTAGTAATCAGAGCCAGGAGACTGGATAAAACTCACCAAAGTGTGACACTGCAGAGAGGGAAGAAAAAAGGAAAACGTGGAAGGGAAGGAGAGAGAGGGAAATAGAAGAAAATAAAAAAGGAAGGAGAAAGAGAGGAAGGAGTGAGTCAAGGACGGCTCAGGGAAGGAGTACCTGAGGGTAGGAGTAGGGGCAGAAGCACTAAACGCCTCAAAACTAAGGATGGGGTGCTTGAGGCTCTGTGCCCACACTCACAGCAGTAACACACCCTCAGACACAGCCCACCTCCACCGGGGGGGGGGGGGGACGGGGGACGGTTAACATTAGCAAGATTTATTTTTTTTTTTTTTGACAGAGAGAGAGAGAGCACAAGTAGGCAGAGTGGCAGGCAGAGGGAGAGGGAGAAGCAGGCTCTCTGCTGAGCAGGGAGCTGGACGTGGGGCTCAATCCCAGGACCCCAGGATCATGACCTGAACTGAAGGCAGCCGCTTAACCAACTGAGCCACCCAGGCGCCCCACCATTAGCAAGATTTTAAAGGCCCCGAAAAGTCCCTTACTTAATGCCCCCACCCCACCCTCACACACACCTACTTAAAAAACCTCTCCTCTTTTGGCCTCAAACCACTCGATCATAATAACCCTAGAGTGGAGGAAGGCACTCCAAAGTGCGGGAAACCTCTGTTAATGTGCCCCCAAATCCAGGGGTGCTCAGGGGCTGGATGGAGCCTGGAAGCCCTCTCTCCTGGCTCTCACTGTCCCCTGGTCTTACCACACCCACAAGGCTACCCCAATGACCACTGGCTATTCTGACCCAGATCTTCCCGGTGCCCAAACCCCCCATCCTGCCCTTCAGTTGTAGCCCGCCAAGGCGGTGCACCTCGTGACCAGGCGGAATCCCCGCGCGCCTGGAAACGTTACCGCTCTGCTCAACTGACACTTGCAGCTGCCTCGCGGATCCGCCAGCGCTCTGCTCTTTCCGGTAGAGGCCGAGGAACGGCGGCCAGCCCCGCCCACCACGCCCACGCGGGAGGCGGACCCTCCGGGCCAACACAACCGCCCTGCACGTGGAGGCCCGGCCGCGCCCACGTGCCCCCGCGCCACGTGCGGAACCTGGGGCGGTTGCGTGCGCACGGCCCGCACCGTTGACCCCGCGGCGCCGCCTCCCCGCCGAGCTGGTCTGGGACCCGTACCCCGCCAGCCCTGCCCGCGCAGGGACCACGACCAGGTGACCACGACGGGGCCCAGCCGCGGCCACTCCTCAGTGCCGGCTCTGGGACCGCCGGGGAGAGCACCCCTGACAAGGATGGCGTTGATCCCTGTGCGAGGAGTCTTTAAGCTAAGTATGTTTAGGCCCTCCGGGCTGTTTTCTCTTGGAAAGCGTCTTGGTAGGAAACAGAAACGGAAAATGGTACGCAGCAGGGGCCAAAGGAATCCACTTTGTGAAGAAAAAGGTCCTGAAACAGCTTCAGACACCTTGATGTTTCTTGAACCCATTTGTCGAACTTTTCAGAAACTCAGAGAAATTCATTTGTGTTTTAGGGATGCAAGTGCAAATGGATGTATATCCTGCTTTCAAGAAATGGATTTTTCTTGTTCGTCTAGTGCCTGCTCGATTCCGGTCCAAGAATTTAATTGGAACGGATACCTGGTTCCCCAAGTGAAGGAAAGGTGTGAGAATTCGCTTGCCTTTAGACTGAGCAAGGACAGAAACGTGCCGGCGTTCATTTGAGGATTTTATTACCAGTGGTCTGGCCTCCCCGAGAATATTGGACAAAGTATTTAACTATTGCAGAAGGGATGTCCTCGTGTCCAGTGTACTGGTTTGCTCTGCCCTGGACAGAACGAGGTGGTGGGCGGGACCGAGGAAATCAGTAAAGAAGGCCCCGGAGGGAATGGCCCGAAGTGCCGGAGGAGTTGCCCAGGAGGGTGAGTACAGTTGGTGTGCGCAGCTTGAGCTAATTAGTCACTTAAATTGTGAGCTTTCTTTTTCGTAGCTCAAGACACTGAATGAACCACGTGGCAGGTCTGTCCGCTCACCACTGTTCACATTACATTCACCCTCTTTCCGTACCAGCACGTGTTCAACTTGCACAGCAAAATGCTGATCTTTGTGTGTCTCCTTAAAATTTTCTGTGTAGATCACCAGAAAAGAAACAGCAAATGATTGTCATGGACAAAATGTGGAAAGCTGAGAGGCTCATTAGCTGGAACTCTGCAAATTTGTTATGCCTGTTTTAAATGTAATGATCCCACCGAACTAAGTTAAGGTGCCTAACAGTGAAAAAGGCCCTCTCTGAATGACTTTCCTTTGTCATGCTCCTTTGCTTGATATATAAAGGAAAGATTTAAAGCCCAGAAAATGTCTTTTAAAACTATGCTATGAAGGGGCACCTGGGTGGCTCAGTCGGTTGAGCGTCTGCCTTTGGCTCAGGTCATGATCTCGGAGTCCTGGGATTGAGCCTGGCCTCAGGCTCCCTGCTCACTGGGGAGCCTGCTTCTCCTTCTCCCTCTGCCTGCTGCTCTCCCTGCTTGTGCTTGCTCTCTCACTCTCGCTCTATCTCAAATAAATAAAATCTTAAAAACAAAAACAAACAAACCTGCTACGAAGACATCATCTTGTGCTTTTGGTTTCTAATGAACAGACAAGTACTGAAAGAATTCAGGAAATTCTGTTCTGTGCAATAAATACAAATTTACTTTTTAGATAAATTTTGACCCTACCAGATATTAGTGAATTCTAGTTATCTGCAAATCTTCCCTTATTTAGATAAAAGATTGGTAAAGGAAGAACTTGATAGCCTAAATGTAAATTGTTTTACCTGTGTGTTCAGCTTTTTGCACCTGTTCCATACCGAATTCTTCTTCAGTTTCCATATCTCTCCAGTGACTACTTGGTTTTAAAGACTACATTAGTTTTTTGGTTTTTTGGAAACCAAAAAAAGATGAGCTCTTTTTAACTTAAGACAACTTTATGCTAATTTGACTTTGCTTTTACTTTATTTTACCTCTCCTTATAAGAAAAAAAATTTTTATTTTTTTAAAGATTTATTTTATTTATTTTTTAAATTTTATTTATTTATTTCTCAGAGCATAAAGCAGGGGGAGCGGCAGGCAGAGGGAGAAGCAGGCTCCCCACTGAGCAAGGAGCCCTATGCAGGGCTCAGTCCCAGGACCCTGGGATCATGACCTGAGCTGAAGGCAGATGTTTAAATCAACTGAGCCATCCAGGCATCCCAAGATTTATTTTAGAGAGGGAGAGCAAGAGAGAGACAGAGACAGAGAACACACTTGAGCAGTGGGTGTCTGGGAGGGGGCAGAGGGAGAGGGAGACAAGCAGACTCCCTGCTGAGCACAGAGGCCCACTTGAGGCTGATCTCATGACCCTGAGATCATGACCTGAGCCAAAACCAAGAGTCAGACACTTAACCAACTGAGCCACCCAAGCACCCCAAAATAATTGAATATTAAACTTGCAAACAAGCATACATGAGAAAAGAAAAATCACATGATTTTATGAGGCTTTTCCTTTGTTTTATATACTATTTATAAAACAAGCTATACACATTTTTTAATAATCAATATGGGTAAATATGCAACTGAAGAGTATTCTCTACCCTTCATAATTTTTTTCTTTGTTTCAATTTTGATGAAAGTCAAGATTTTTTTAAATTTTAAGAATTTAAGAAGTTAAACTCAAGAATTTTTGCTTCTGAAGTGATTGCAGTTGGCTCATGCTAATAAGAACCTCATACAAATTGATACTAATGTCAAAAGACCTAAAATAAAAGGTCAAACATAGAAGAGAATTTTTAAATAAATATATTTGTCATGATTTGAGCATGTTGATTCTCTATCTTTACTGCTATATTGAAAAACAATCTCTTCTTAGCTAGACTAAGTATTGTATTAATCTCTGCTGTATAGTATGTCAAAGAATTAAGAATCCTTTTAATTTATCCACAAAAATAATGAATACCTGTTTGGAAAGAGAAAATAAACTTATACAAGGTAAATAATTTTTGAGAAATAGATTAAGTATTTACAAAGAGAGAAATTTGGGGGCACGTGGGTGGCTCAGGTAGTTAAGCATCTGCCTTGGGCTCAGGTCATGATCCTGGAGTCCCTGAATGGAGCCCCACGTAAGGCTCCCTGCTGAGCGGGGAGCCTGCTTCTCCCTCTGCTCCTCCCCCCCTCTCTTGCTCTCTCTCACACTCTCTCTCTCAAATAAATAAAATCTTTTAAAATAAGTAAAAAGAAATTTTGCTGCTAATTAATTATAGTGGGTTGTTTTAAATTTTTTACTGCTTTTATTTTATTTTATTTTTTATTTATTTATTAAAGATTTTATTTATTTATTTATTTGACAGAGAGACAGCGAAAGAGGGAACACAAGCAGGGGGAGTGGGAGAGGGAGAAGCAGGCCTCCCGCAGAGCAGGGAGCCCGATGTGGGGCTCGATCCCAGGACCCCGGGATCATGACCTGAGCTGAAGGCAGATGCCCAACCAACTGAGCCACCCAGGTGCCCCTTTTTACTGCTTTTAAATCATATTCCTTGTTTTCTGAATTTTTCTTTTAGATTCCATGACTTGATTCTAAATGCTATTGCCTAATATTTGGGGCTCGAGAACAAAAGTTGATTTTCTGAATGACTTAAACACTGGACAGGTCATTAGTATAAACATCTTTATCTCAAATATACAGAAAATTAGGGCAACTCATAAATATTTGTTTTTCATATTTACACAATTTTTCACATTCACATATTTTAAAAATATGTAATCTTCAGTTATTATGTATTAGCAATTATGTTCCTGGAGCTTCAATGAAAACGTGGTGTTTAACATCAAACTTCTTTTTGTCCCAATTTTTATATATACAAACAAGCTGGTTTTGCAAATGGCATTGCCATACACCCACTCAACTCAGTAAGTCCTTTTTGAATTCCCACTCATTCCCTTTCACCTTTTTCTTTTGGGGGTGCTTCTTCTACACCCATCATTTTCAGCACTGGGGCAGCTCATAATGTGGGTTATACGAAGGGTGAAAAGGGTGGCAGGCTAAGCAGGAGTTTGAAATTAGGGAGGCAGTTTACATACTATGCAGGCTGTCAGGAGTTTTTGTTGGAACTATAACAAGGAAAATAACAACAAATAAAATAATTACCAGTATTTGCATGCCACTTTCCAGTTTACAAAGCATTTTCTGCTCCTCCTACCTGAAGCCTCAGAGCAAGTTTGCTTTGGGGTACTTAATAAAATCTTGCTTTGTCATTTTTACTGAATCATTATATGCAACTGTCAGCTTCTTGAGGGCATGGATTGTGTCTTGTATGTTATAAGCATACACACACATATAAAACCCTCAGAAATAAACATTCTTAAACTGACTGCCAGGTTGTTAAAAGTAGATTTGCTGGATTTGGTGATGAAGGAGCTATTAAAGCCATAAGGAGACTAAGGACACCATCAGAGAGGACCATAGGAAGATCTGTGGTGAAGGGGCCAAAGTCAGCAGGCTGGACACAGGGAGAGAAGACTCTAGGAATCCCCCTGGTCAGGGTTAATGCTGGGCCAGAGCCCTTCACATCTTGTATATAGAAATCTTCATTATTTTTTTAAATTTTTTTATTGTTATGTTAATCACCATACATTACATCATTAGTTTTAGATGTAGTGTTCCATGATTCATTGTTTGTGCATAACACCCAGTGCTCCATGCAGAAGGTGCCCCCTTTAATACCCATCACCAGGCTAACCCATCCTCCCACCCCCCTCCCCTCTAGAACCCTCAGTTTGTTTTTCAGAGTCCATCGTCTCTCATGGTTCGTCTCCCCCTCTGATTTCCCCCCCTTCATTCTTCCCATCCTGCTATCTTCTTCTTCTTTTTTTTTTTTCTTAACATATATTGCATTAATCTTCATTATTTTTAATGGCTAAATTGTTTTCCATAGTACCCTACATACCATAGTCATCTATTTTTTCCATTGAATTGCATTTGTCCTAAATTTTTGGTAGTATGAGCAATGCAAACTTTTGGCATAAAGTTGAACGTAATGGTTATATCCTGGTTCTTATTCCTAATTTTGTTTATTTGAATTTTCTCATTTTAAGCATACTTATTAGATATTTAAATTACTAGATTTTCAAAAAAAAAGTTTTGGTTTTATTTATCATTTCTACCCTTTTTTCATTTTCTAAATATTTTTTTCTGCTTTTGTCATTGTTATATACCTAGATCTACTTTCTTTTGATTTTTCTTTTCTACTTTCTTGAGATGAAAATTTAGTTCTTTTATTTTTAATCACTCTAGGTTAAAAATAAAAACATTTGAAGTTAAGAAATTTCCCCCTGAATATAGTCTTAGTTGCATCCCATAGATATTGATATATAACTTTTTCATTGCTGTTTATTGTTATGTCTGTATTTTCTGTTTTTATTCCTTGTTTGAAACTAAATATTTAAATATTATCTGTGGCCAGATGTCTTTTTTATCTTTAATTTCAAATTTGGTAACATTGTGATCACAAATGATTGTTTAAAGGGAAAATGAGTAGAAAATGAAATAAGGAACAAACTGGGAGGGGGGAGGACAAAAGCATGAGACATAGCATTAATGAGCAGAGAAAAATAAAATGGGCATAAATAAGAAGAGGAAGTTAAAGGGCCCAAGGCAGAGCAGAGGACTGAGTTTTGAGAGTTACTGGCATGGCAGTAGGTTTGGATTGTTGTATAGGGTACATGATACACAATCATGTCAGGAGACCAGAAAGATAGAGGAGAGCAAGTGTATGGGAAGAAATGCACAGGAAAGACAGTCCTCGGAGAAAATCCAGCTGCTCCTTGGTTGTGACATGGAAGCCTAGCAAGGAATGTCTGGGCACCACATGATATGCTCTGATGGTTTTAGTGTTAAGATTTAAGACATTAACCCTTTTCTGGCATCATTCCTTGATCTTTTAGCTTCTTGGGTGAATTTAATTATTTCTGTATCTTCCATTAAATTAGCAGAATGGACTTCAACACAGAAAATGAGCCAGGAACCCAAACTGAGGAACCCATCCCATTTGTGTTACTTTTTTCATTCAACAGTCTTTTTGAGTTCCTATTATGGCCAGTACTGTGCCATATGATAAACACAAAAGGTCATCATCAGCTTCTAAACATCTAACTTATTTTCAGCCCATATCTGTATGCCAGTTCTTTTTGCTGAGCAGAAAGCAGCTTCTCCCACTTGAGAAAGAGTGACTGGCCCAAGCAGCAATTACTTCCCAGCCAGAAGAAAATTCCATATATCCACCATCTACCTGCAGTACCGCAGTCACCAGGGGAGCAGGAGATGAGATGGGTTCCCTGAGCCACTCCCTAATGACTTCTTTCGTTGACAGGTTTGATTAATGAAGCTACCCAAAAATATCATAGCCTTCACAAGTCCCTAGAGACGCCCTGGTACTTAGCAGAGACCAGCCAGGACTCTCAAGCCAGGCGGCCTAGGTTTGAATCGTGGCCGTACTATTTATTAGAGTCTGACCTTGGGCAAGTTAGTTAAACTCTCATGCCTTGGTTTTTCTGATCTATAAATGGGCATTATAATAGTCCTTGCCTCATTAATTTGATTTGAAGATTAAATGGGCTAACACTTAGAACAGTGCCCAGCACATACTAATCACTCAATAAAAATGAATTCTTATTGTTATTCCAGAATGCAGATGCCCTCACCACTGTGCAGTCATAGAGACAGTGCTGGTCCTGCGGAGAGAATGAAGCTACCAAAGAGAACACAGATACAGGATGCTCAAGTTAAACAAAACCACGGCAGCACAAAGTCCTTCCCATTAGAAAGTTAAACAGACATCTGGAAAGCTGCAAAGCAAACTGGAGGGAGGCCAAGACTTCACTAGAAGTCACTGATGGGATTTCATACTTCATGGCTTTTCTTTGAGCAAGTGCAAAAGCAAAAAGCTGAAGAACTGTCTGTGATGAGCACTAAGAGTCCTGAAATAGAATGGGACTCATAGAAGGACAAGAACAACATAGATCACCCAGAAGAGGGTCCAGAAGGAATACAGATTATTCTCAGCCACACTGCATAGGTTTATCATCAGTTCTTTAGTGAGGAAGAACAAGAAATCAAGCAGACCCACTCTAAAATCTTTACTATAAAGATCTCATTATAGTATGGATTCAGTCATTCTTTAAAAAAAAATAAAAGTGCCAGACATTGGAGACAAATGGTTAACAAGACAAACATAGACCCTGCCCACATGGGCTTTATGATCCAATAGGAGAGACTGGTATTAACCAAGTAATCACACAAATGTCATTGCAAGCTTTGATAAGTGCTCCAAAGAAATACGAAGTGGTCAGTGAAGATAATATCAGGGGCTTTTAGATTTGGGAGTCAGACACCTTCCTGAGAGAACAACAGTTAGGCCATGCCCTGAGGGATGAGGTTTTACCGGGGAAGAAACTGCAGCAGATGGTGCCGAGGGAATAGCATGCTTGAAGGCCCTGGGATGGAAGATGAGGGGTGTGGTCCAAGAACTGGGACGTCTGTGCTAGGAGCATGTCAGTGGGATGGAGAGTCTGCATGGGGCAGGGCCAGACCCTCAGACCACGTGGGCCATGTTAGCATCTTTGTTTTTTTTTAAAACAGGGCAAGTCACGGAAAGACTTTAGGCCACACACAATTGACATTGACATATTCAGATTTGTGTTTTTAATGGATCATTCCAGCTGCATTGTGGAAAACAAGTTTGAGGGACTAGAATGGAAAAGGGAAGTCCATTTGGGAGGCTTTGGGCCTGGCCATTAGAGTCAAGGCTGTGGTGAGCACAACCACATACGAAGAGCCCTTTGCTGTGTGGAGTCCTGAAAGGCTCACATCTCTCTAGCTCTATATCCTACAGAGTGGCACCGAAATCATAGGAGTCCATATGAAGTAGAGTTCCTCAAGTAGTAAAACTTTTATTTAGATTAAATTCAGTTGAATGAAAAGGTGTCAGGAATAACATTTAGTCATATAGCAGTTTGTGAAAAGAATGGGTTTGACCCACTGAAATAAGCAGCTGGGAATGTGGGCAGAGAAATGATTGTGCTGATGTGCCAGAGTTTAAAGAGGTCACCTGGATGCAGGGCAATTGAGCAATAGATAGGGAAGTTACAGGAGGATCAAATTTCTGTACAGATTTTATTAAAAGCAAAGTTGGAGAATTTGGTTTAGGTCTGTGGACAAGGAGTGTTGCAAATATTTCAGCCCTGAATTCAACCTGCCCCAATAGACCAAAGTAGGCCCTGCAATCGGGGGAGATGGTGCAGGATAGAACCTGTTTTGGGGGCTTCTGCCTTTGTGGGCTCCTTCCTCCATAAATAGTGAAATTGTATTTTACAACTGCATCGGTACAAAAACACAATCCAGTTTCATTTATGTTCATTTTTTTCTTCTGATTTTAAAAGGAAAACATTTTCGTGGACCCCTAAACTGGGATACATCAGCCCACCAGAGGTCAGAATCCAGGAATTTCGGGTGGGTGGGTCCTGAGATACAGGAGGGGGACTTGAGCTGAAAAGTGCCAATAGTAGACAGTGTTGCTCTGATAGGGTCCACCCTCCACCAAAGTACAAGATCCAGATGTGTTCTGGTTCTGGATGATCAGATTTTCATACTGACAGATTCATGTTCCCAAGGATCTGTGTACCAGCAGCACTAAGAAATATAGTCTGGTAACCAAAAATAATGTTAATATGTTTTCCAATCTTTGTGTCTCTTGAAGAATGTTCATCGAAATCTGTAACTCATCACAACACTTCTAAAAATCCTATTTCCTCCTAATTCTCTCAAGCCCCCCAACTGGTCTTTCTCCAAAACCCACCAAATTCTCTCCCTAGTTGCAATTGTCTGTCTTCCCCAACTCCATCTTCGTTTTGTTTCTTCCCCACCATCACCCAGCTTGTTCTTACAAAGGAAAGCACAGAGACCAGTGAGGAGGAAGAATGCTCCTCCCTAGGAGAGGTAGATAGGAGGAAGGAAAGAGTGCTGAGGATACACCTACCTCGTCAGTCTTTGCCCTATCACAACTGCAAAAGCTAAAAGCCTTAAAAATGACCCGTTTCATTACAACATCAGTATGAAATGTACCAACAGAAATGCCCTTTGTGGAGACCGGCTGTCTGCAGAGATGCGGGAGAAGCGGGAGCATAGGGGTAGGTGAAGTGCCAGGAGAGGCCGCTCTATCTCTCGGCTCTGACACATCCACAGAGAATTGCTGCAGGAGTCCACTTTTTACAGGAAGAAGTAAATGTTAACCAGCCCTTCATGGGAAAGTTTTAGTTCCTGGAGTAGATAACTGCATGGCCGAAGAATACTATGGAGCTCTGGGCTAGCCACTCGGTGGCAGAACTGAGGGCTCCGTTTTATAGATTAACCAGAATTCAAAAACAAAATCAAGTACAGATTGTAAATTACAGACCAAAGCTACAGAAATGTTGGAGGAGAGCAGTACCTTTTACTGTCCCAAAGAGCCTTATTTCTGTCTGGGTGTTTGATTCGTTACTGGTACTTTCTGACTGGAGAGGGGGAATACAGGATGAGGTCTCCAGACCTGCAAGGTAGCTAAGCTCTGAACACGGCCTGCATTTCTGGGGAGAATGAGACTTCCCACCCAGACAATGAGATGTCCATAGTTTTATGTCTGAGCAAACAAATCCAAGCCTACTGATAATGCAGGTACTCAAGAGCTATCACTCCCATGTATAATTGTCCATTTTGACATAGTAGGAGTGACTGCATCACTATATTGTTACAAGCTTAAAGAACCCTAGGGCTCTGGAAGGATCTCTGTGCTATTAAATCTCTTAACAGCTGATATTCTATATATACACATTTCTAATCATCAGGGAGACACTGCAGGTCCATCTGCTTGGGAAAAAAAAAAGTCAAAATAGCCTGGACCTGGAATTGCCAATACACCTCAGGAGGGTCATACTGGGTCTTCCTACTAAGCATGTCCCATCAGTGATAAAACTAAGCTAAACCAGCTGGTGGCTGGAAGGCACCCAGAATCAGGCCTTAAGAGTTTTTGAAAATTTGATGGGGAAATTGCACTGACATTTAAAAGCTGCAGTTGTCTGCAGTGGAAACTTCATTACCCTGTTAGGGTAAAATATCTAGCATTCCAGGGAAATCAAATTATTCTCTGTCTCACCAGGGGGTTGAGGAAACAAGTGTGTGAAATTTTAGATAGAATTATTTGATAGGGTACAGACTCATGTACAAACATGACTGTATCCTTCTCTGAATGCTTCAGATCCCTCATTTGTAAAATGGAGATTTTATTCCTACCTCAGAGTTTATCATGAAGATTAAATGTGCTAATACAGGAAAGCATTTCCCTTGGCATATACATGAGTGCTAAGTGAGGTTGGCTATTACACAAATGTAAAACAATATAGAGATAGATGTATAGACACAGACTTAAGTTCTATCTCAAGCTCCATTCCACCTGGCAGCAGAAACTCGGTCCCACTCAATTAGAGGAAACCCCATAGTACAAAGTTCCTGTAGTAGATTCAGGACAGAAGCATGGGAAGAGGACACTTGCCTTTGGCATCCCCGTCCACAGCATCCCCTGCCTTTGTTTCTGGTGTCTCTGCCAAGAGTTTCAAGGGCCTTTTTTGAGCCTACATTAGATTTTTTTTTTTTTTTTTTTTTGCATTCCTGCCATAAGGATCCACTCTAAAGGCCAGGAGTGTGGAATGCCCTCACTTATACCTGAAGAATGGGGAAAGGAATGGCCAGGAGGAAGCACATCAACCAATATTTCAAAATATCTTGCCACAAGAAATGTGACTTTTTTTTTCTGGTACTTTACAGTTCCCACACAGTGTGTGCTTACATCATCTATGAGCTAATGATTCTTCAATTGGCTTCTTCAGTCTGGACTTCTCTGACCTCTGGGTCCCTGTATCCAACCGACACATGCACTTGGAAGTCCAATTAACTCAAAGTGAAGAGACCCCCTTGGTTCTCTCTCCAAAATTCATATCAAGCTGTTCCCTTCTCTCCACCTCTGCTTCTACCACCCTGCACCCTGGTTGATGCTCCCATCAACTTCTAACGGGAAACGGAGAAATGGCTTCGGAGCTCGTCTCCCAGCTACCCTCTTATGAGCAATAACTTGTTCTCTGTACAGTGGGATGATATAATACAAATCACACGATCTTACATCTTCGCTCAAAAGTCTCCAGTGGTATCCCTTCCCGCCTTAGAAATCTGCAAACCCCTTGTCCTGGCCCCTACCATCTCTCTGACCTCCCCTCACTCCCCCTTCGTCCTGCTGTTCACAGTCCACCACACTGGCCTTTTAACATGCCAACCTCAGTTCTTTCTCAGGGCCACGGGAGACTCTTATCCCATGCCATCTCCATGGGCTTGCCTTTAGTACTCAGGTCAAAAGCACTCCAGCACTGACTACCCAAAACTAAACTAGCCTCCTAAGTCTCTCTGTATCGCCTTAACCTTTGATCACGTTGCTCACCATCTCCTGAAGTTACCTTGTTTCTCTAATTTATTATCCACCACATTAGAAATACATGTCATTTTATCTAATGCCTTAAGGTTCCCACAGAACTCATGTATGCACACACACACCCCCCTAAGCTCCATGAGAAAAGTGATCTTGTCAGGCACACAAATATTTTTGAGTGAATGATCTTATTTGATAACTCATATTTCTGTCATTCGTTCCCATGCAATTCATATATAAGGATAAAACTACTTGTAAATCTCTGAAACATAATATGCAGTTTCAGACTTCCTTGACTTTACACAAATGGTTGCCTCTGCTAAACATGTCCTTTCTTTGTTCTGATAAACTCCTGTTGGTCCTTAAAACCCCTACTTGGGTAGGGAGCAATCAGAGAGAATGAGAATGGGAACTACGGAGGCATGAGGCAGGGGAGTATGTAGGCATACTGCTCAGTTGGTGAGGTCAGAACTTGGAACTTAAAGGAAGACTGGATTAGAGTCCAGTCTTTGGTGCAGAGGTGAAATTCTGCCCCAAATCTGGAGTCTTCTTTCTCCTCGAGCCAAAAAAAAACACCAGTTTTGAATATCCAGCAACCCACTCACCATCTCCATTTGCATGTTTTTTAGGCTTTCCAAACTTAACATGTCCAAATAGAACTTATGATGGATAGCCTCATCCAACTGCCCAACCCAAAATCTGCGGAGACATCCTTGACTCAGCACCCCCAACACCTCACATCCAGTCCACCGGCAAATCTGACCCCTCCTTACCCATCTCCCCACTGTCACCCTTGTCCTAGCCTCATCATCTCTTTACTGTGCCACTGTCTAAATTCTGATCATCTCTCTTCTTCCACTCTGGCTCCAACCTTTCATTTTCTGCAAAGCAGCCAAAGCAGTCTTTTTAAAACAATCAGATCCTGTCATCCCCTCCTCAAAACCCTCCAATGGCTTCCCATCATATTTAGAAGACTCAACATAACCCTTAATGGACCGACAAGACCTCCCTACATATTCTGGAGCACCTGCTCCTTCAGCCTCATTTCCTACCATGTTTCCATGTGGAGCACCGGACGGAGATTAAAGACACAGACTCTGGAGCACCTCTGCCACCTGTTGCCTGTGTGACACTGGGCAAGTTGTTTAATATCTCTGTGCTTCCATTCCTTTGTCTCCAAATCAAAGATGATAATACCTTACCAAGCTGTTGAAGGATGAAAGGAGTCCCAAGAAGAGACTGGAGCATGGCAAGCCTCTGTACATGTTTATGGTTTTAGGTAGTTTGATGTCATGAACCCTTAAATTTGAAGAAACAAGGTGAGTACAAAAAAAGATTAAGGAAGGAGAATATACTTGCAGGTTGTTATAGTTGAGTTTTAAAGACACATGAAGTCTTCAGTTACATGCATGGTGGAATCTTCCCTTTGCACGGGAAAAATCAAAGAAAGTTTTAGGAGTTTTAATAGCACTATGTTGATTGATGACTTGGCCAGATAACAGCCAGTTTAAAACTCACTTTTTATCTATTAGTCCTTGGCTTTAAACACATTCCCCTGGGGAAACCAGTCAGATTTCAAAAGGGGTGGGCAAAGACACTGACTTGATTTGTAAGAAAGGAGGAACAGGGCACTGCCAAGAACCATTCAAAGTCCCTGTGGGCAGAGTGGGCAGAGAGCCCTGGTTGGTGCTCCTCATGTGGCAGTGTGACTATAAATCACCCCATGCAGTGGGCAAGGCTGATAGTTACCCAGGTTTTTGCTCTAACATATCTGCTCTTTAGAACAAACAAACAAACAAACGTCTATTGTGGTGGAGGCATTCTTTTCCTGGTACGATGGCTTCTGTTCCCAATTCTGATGAACTGATTTTTTTTGTGAATGGAAGAAAGGTAAGTTTATGAGATGATTAATGTGAATTTTTGTATACCAGGGACAAAAGCCAAGCTAACTTTTTTTTCACTGCAATGCCGCTTGTTATGTCTTTATCCTTTCCTCTCTTTTTCAAGGCATATATAGTAGTATGAACCTGAACATTGATCATTAGTTCAAGGTTTGGTGCAGAGTATTAAGGCAATGGGGCCTTTGCTTGCTCTTTGCTTTTCTTTTGGAATCAGTAAGGAACTCTCATTTTCTTTGTTATATTACAACCAAAGTCAATTCTGACACAGGTATGAAAAATTGTCATTCCCCCTTTTTTTTTTTGGATATTAGCTCTACTTGAGTTCACCCATGCTATCTTAATAGAAGGCATATATGACATTAAGGGTAATAGTAGCAAAGAATGATTTTGTTTTGCCTTAATCATCTCACACTAATTAATTAACCTAGAGGCGGGAGCCTGTCTGTCTGAAACATGGAGGACTAATTAAGCTACCTTCTCCAGAACAGATGTGGCAGCTCTAATGCTTAGCCTGGGCCAGTTGTTCTCAACCCTGTACTTTAATGAGCAAAATGAATACATGGAAAGTTTGAGGTGCCTTGGGAAAATTAGAGAAAAAAACTAGTAAATTATTAAAATGAAAAATTATTTTGGACAGTCATTTGGTGCTCATGCTTTTGCTTCTCAAGCTTCAGTTGTTTTAGATTACTGATGTTCTTCCCTAAAGAAAGAAACACAACTTTAATCAAGGCAAAAATTCTTGGGATTTTTGCCTGTCAAATAGCAGGGAAACATCATTTTTAGGAGGCCTATGAACTAAACAACAGAAAGAAAAAATAAAGAACGAAGAAAAAGTCTGGGTTTAGCAATAATGTTTACCTGTAAGTCAGGATCTTGAATGACCTGAAGCCAACTGGAACATCAGAAGAATTATTGCTGAGCGACAATTTGTAGTAATTCAAAAGCTGAGAACTTACTCTGAGTGTGAGGAAAATGGGCTTTGCTGCTTTTCCTTTGTTGGGGAATAAAACCATTTCTCCCTTAATATCACATTAGAATGATTATTCCCTCTCCAGATCTTCAATCTTTTGAAATCACAGCTGATGTTTTGCTGTTTCTAACCTTCTCTGTCTTACAAATTTCTAAGACAAGTTACAGATGGCCAAAGGAGGGAAATTATACACCTCTTTGAAGAAATTGGTTTTGTTGTTATTTTTGTGGTTGTTTTTCCTTCCTTTAGACCCAGGGGCACAGAGTTGAGCAAAGCACACTCATCTCTGGCTGTGGCACACCATCATCACAGTCTGGACAAGGCTCCTCTTTTGTTTTATATTATTTCTTTTTTTTTCTTTTTATGTCCTATCTTTTCTTTATTTCCTTCTCCCATAAGCATCCACTCTTGTGCATTTTAAATATATGTCCTTCCCATCTTCTTTCCATATGGTCATTTAGAAATATAGATACATCTTTGAAATATACAGTGTTTGGCCTACAGAGTGTTGTGCACGAGTGTGTGTGTGTGTTCTTAACTTACACAAGTGGTATCGTGACTTATAAATTCCCGTTGTGACTCATCACTGTTCTTGAGATTTATCCATGTTGCTCTTTGAAAACCTGTGACTTCTTAGTTCTCCAGGCTCTGCACATCCTTCATTCTGCTTATCCAGGACCCTAGCAATAGACACATAGGATGCTTCCAATTCCCCACTACCCCAAGAAATGCTGCAGTGAACATCCTAC
Source organism: Neomonachus schauinslandi (assembly GCF_002201575.2). Taxonomy (NCBI): domain Eukaryota; kingdom Metazoa; phylum Chordata; class Mammalia; order Carnivora; family Phocidae; genus Neomonachus; species Neomonachus schauinslandi. The sequence continues at coordinate 158,727,043 of NC_058405.1, forward strand.
GACGTGTCTCCTCACCAACACTGGCAAGAAAATTTCTAAGTGAGATTGTACCTTGCCGATTTCAGATGTCCTGCCAAGTGGCTTTCCAGAATCTTGCACAAGTTACTTCTCCCACAGTTCATTGCATGACAGATGCTGTTTCCTTGCCAAGAGATTATTTGCCAATCTTTAATGTGCCAAAACTTGTTATAATCAGACTTCCTAAGGTTTGCTAATCTAATGGGCGTGTTGTCTCGGGGGTTTCTGCTTGCATCTCTCCAATTACTGGTGAGCTTTCCCCTGTTTTCATATACTTGCTAAAAAGGGATTTATTTCCTAAGTGTCTATAAATTACTGGAGGAAACAGGATGTAGCTATATAATTTTGTGAGTGTGGCTATTGGTGTGACCAGTATTTCTCATATGATTACTGAAATATTTTTTTAAATGACTGGGAGTACCATATATTTGATATGTCAGAATTGCAGTTGGCAGCCTTTAATTAATTTCCCAAAGTCTGATCTTATCTTTTTCTTCGTTGGAACCTGAGGCCATGTCATGATTGAAGGAGACAGCATTAAATCAAGTGTTGCACTCATTGGGCAGCTAAAGTGGTTGGGGAAGGTTTACTATTTAACTGAAATGTTGTCTCAGGTGTATCGATGTCTTTATAACACAGAATAGGGTCGTCAGGCTGTGTTCCCCCATTATAGAGACAGGAAGACGTTATATTAGTCCTGGTTTGCACACCATCACTCCCTACCCCCTCTTTTGTTCCCACCTTTGGAAATAATTCCCATAGCCACACAATTAGGGTGTTAAAGCGAATCTAACTCTAATGCTTTGTTTCTGAGATGCCGCTGTACTTAGCCTCCTCCTCATGCTATGATTCTGAGTGGAGGGGTGATAAGCTCATCTCTGGCTGAGTAAATCTAATGAGGACTCAGAAGTTTTGGAAATAGGAGGCAGCATATGAAGAATAATGTGGCCTGTTGCCTTTTTCTGGGGTGATAAAAGTAAACACTTTTAATGGAACAATGTCCTCTGTTTCTGGGCTCATAGCTACACTTCCTTGTAAATTTCTCTCCCGTTCTCTCTAATCTTGCCTGACTACCCCTAGCAGAAGAACTGTCTGGACCAGTGAAAGCAGAGAGTTTTCATCTCATGTGCCAGCTTCTATCTATTGGCAGTAACAGCCAGGAGTGCGACACGAGAGGCAGAGCCAGATTCATGCTCCCTTCTGCTCTTCCTTTGCATAGTGGTGCCTCCACTTCACTAGGGGACTGGGAGCAGGGTATGGGAACAGGAGGGGCTCCCTTTATAACAGACACCCCATGGCTCCATTAAGAAATCTCTGGCTAACCTCTTCTATGACTTCCTATGGCCATGAGTTATCTGAGTCAGTTTTGGAATCTATGTATCTGTTTCCCTATTTGGGCCCTTTCTGGGTAACTATAAGGAAAAGCAATCCAGAATTTATAATTGTCATATATATTCAGAGACATTGAAATAATGCTCCATAATGTCTTTAAAATTGGTTCCAAGTCTTAGAAAGTTTTCCTTTGTTATTTTTTTCCCCTGTGAAGGTACCATCTGTCAAAAACATGCCCCCAAAACAATGGCTAGAATTGCCCTAACATGTTGGTATTATCTTCCTAAAATCCCTGTTCTCATTTCACAATGTAGGTCATAGAGAAGAATGCTGATCCTGAAGTAAACCTCCTGTACTACCTGAGGAAAGTCCATATCCTTTATATTTTACTATAATGAATCTGGACTGGGTGATAAAAAGTGAGCATGCTAAGACTTCTGAAGAAAGTCACCCTGTATTTGCTCAAGGTAAATACCCTTGTGTTCAATCTGTAGAGTCTAGTTGGAATTGACAAAATGCATCCAAAAGTGAGAGATCCATGCTTTATTTGTCATATTTTTCACCAGAACAAAACCAAAAGAATCATCCAGTGAGGCATGAGTGTGCTAACTTTCGAAATAACTTTATGACCCTTTGAGTCTCGTGGCCCCCTGACGACAGTTTTATATTCAAGAGTGTTAAAGTAAAAACATCCAGCCAGCTGCTCAGGGGTACATGGTACCAACAGTGGTCTCCCATGAGGACTTCCCTGACTTGTCACTTAACACCTTTTCATAAGTCTTATTGGAGAAAAAAAGGTTCAATAAACGTATTTCAAAATTCCAACATAGAGCTAATGTACTCTCAGCTCTCCACCTCTGATCTGGACCTTTTTTCACCCCCTACCCCTCCAATACCTTCAACAGACCTGTAATAAATAATTCAGAAAGAATGTCTTGGGTTTGGGGAAGCATGAGTAATTGTGGCAGTGGTGACAGAGCTCTGTCTGTGACATAAAATTGCCTAGAACTGTACATATATGGTATGCATGCATGTGTAAGTGGTGAAATCTGAGTAAGCTCCCCAGTCTGGTTATCAGTGTAATACCCTGGTCACGTTCCCGCTTTTGATGTACTATAGCTATGTGGGATGTCATCTTTGCGGGAAGCAAGGTGACAGGTATTGTCACTGTATTATTTTTGCAACTTCCAATGAAACTATAAATATTTCAAAATAATAAGTTAAAATATATATGCTTATTGAACACCTACTAAGAGCCAGGCACTGTGTTAGGCTCTGGAGATTCAATGGTATACAAGATAATGTTATCCCCTCTCTTCGGGATCTTCACTTCCTTCCCCCACTTCTGTCTTTTTGCCTCCCAACATACCCATCTAAAAACACTACTTTGTTTCTCCCTGTTATTTCCTTGCCAAATTTATCTAAGAGATTATGTATACCTGATGCCTCATTTTCTCTCCAGACTCTGTCTTTCACTACATAACCCCTTGCAGTCTGGTTTCCTAACCCATCATTCACTGCTCTAGCCGGTATTGTCCCTTAATGTCGCATTCAACTCACTATTCTGCCCAAACCAGTTATGACCTCCACCCATGAAATCCTTTTTAAACTCACCCAGAAAAGGCCCCAAGCAAATTTCAGTAGATTCTTATAGAACCTAAAGCAGGAGATTTAATATATTACTTGTTCTCTCTTTATGCAAACATGCAAACATCTTACAGGGAAAAGGTACACAGTGCTTGTTGACATTACCAGTTCAGGAGCCATGGTTATTTAAATTAATATTCTCTAATCCAATAAAAAGGTAGAAGCATACATTGGTGAACAGTGCAAGTTAAGCCTCCCAGAGACGGTTTTCCAAATTTTCCCATGCACTACTTCCCAGCACCTCGACAATGACCCATTGTCCACAACTCTGAATTCAAAAGCCTTTTTACACCTCATTTGGATGGTCTCTCACGAGGCCCTTGGTAGTCTTCCTGTTCCCCATTTAGTGTGAATATCCCTATGGTTCACTGCAGAAATATTAATGTGTTTGATTACAAGGTGCTGCCCTAGCCCCACTTGGGAACACTATCTTATTACCTTTGTAAAATATGGAGATTTTTACATTAGAAATGCATCCGGCCAGGGGAGTTTCAGATAAGGCAGTGTGAGTCTGTAAGGATTTCTTCTCATCTTTCATCATTGAGCTCATTTATATGCAAAATAATGGAACAGCTCTCTAAACAAGAAACCTCCGTGAGACTCAAGAAAACATATTAGTCGTTATCTGTATCCCAGGAAGAACAGCGTAAAAAGCAAGGTGGCCTGCACACCTCTTTTTCCTTGACTCCCTTCCTTCCAGTCTATCTCACAGGCACCAAGTACAGCTGTGGGGGAGGGGGCTGCGGTGCCTGCACCGTCATGGTGTCAAGATACAACCCCAAGACCAAGAAGATCCAGTATCCTTTGTGTTGGGCCAAGCCTGGCCCTAGGCACATCTGGGAAGGACGAAAAGCCTCCTCCTTTTCTTGCCCACAGGCACTCCCCTCTCTTCTTTCCAGGTGTTTATCGCACTCACACTACCTCCCAGCCTGCTCACCCCACAACTTCGTAAGCTCCAGATCTTTCCCATAGACTTTGTTTCCATCAGAGTGTATCTGTCCTGGGTGCCACTCTCTCAGGGCCATGCTCTCTATTGTTATACAAATACTTCTTTGCTTTCAAGCAAGAGATTTCAGAGTGGGGGGGTCAGGCAAGAATGGCTTAAACACAAAGTAGTGATACACTGTCCTGGTAGAAGATTTAGGGCTTTGACATACACTAAGAGGAATTCTTTGCCTGGAAGGGCTGAATGGGGTCTCAGATCACCTTGGCCTAAAATGCAGATTTGCTCACTATGATTGAAAGTGGTGGTGAAGGAGTTGTCTGGCATGATTCCAAGTTCTTGTCTTAAGTCACTGGGTGGTGCTGTCCACAAAGTAGGAAACTTGGGAGAGGAGGAGCAGAGGAAGGGAAAGCAGTAAATTTAGCTTTGGACACATTGCACGAGGGTAATTACGGGACACCTAAGAGGAATTGTCCACAGGCATCGAGATAGACAGTTCTCTCACTCAGAGAAGAGGTTGCATCTGGAGCTATAACTTCCTGGAAGCTATCAACGTAAATATCAACAATGGTAATAAAAATAGCTAACACTTTCTGAATGCTTATCATATATCAGGCAGTGTTCAAAGTAGCTTGCATATATTACCATATTTAGTCCCCAAAGCAACTTTGAGATAGGCCTTACTATCACTCACATTGAAAAAAGAGGAAGCCCAAGGCAAAGAAAGTTAAATAACTGGCTCAAGATCATGTGGGCCAGTTGGTGGTGAAGGCAGATGTTCAGCCCTGGGCCATCTGGAATGTAGCACACTGCAGAAGAACTTAAGAGAGTGCACGACACTGTAGAACAACGGCATCTCACAGCAAGGAAGAGGGAGTAGTCCGAGTTGAAGGAGGAACAACGAGAGGAGAACGTTCCAAGAAGGTAGAAGTGTTCTATAGTATGAGACACCAGGGAGTAACCCAATGCCATTAGATTGCTCCTGGAGCAAGGTCAGTGGAGAGATGAGGCTGGAGGATGAGGTACAGTTGGCACAGGAATGGCTGAAAGGCTGAGAAGTTGTGGACAGCTCTTGAAGAAACTTGACTAAGAAGGGAAAGAAAGATGGGCCAGTAGCTGGAGAGAGACATTGGGTTTGGTTTGGTTTGGTGTAGTGACAGCAAACACTTGAATTTACTTTTAAATTCGAGGGAATTGAGGGAACTGAGACTATAGAAAGGAAAGGTTAGGAGGACTATCGGTGATGGAGCAGGTCCATGGGGAGAGAAGAATAAATGAGAGCAGGAGCACAGGAGAGGAGGAGGAAGGATTCCTTCCCTCCTGGCTTAGAACGCAGGGGAGTGACTGCAACCCTGGGTGAGAAGTGGTGGGCTGGGAGTGGATGGGGCTCATGCTTCTATTTTCCAGATGACCTACAAGGGTAAGACTGAGGAGAGCAATGAACACTGGAAGAGCTGTTGAGAGAAAGGAGAGGGGAGGTTGAGATTAAGAGGGAGGAAGTTACATGTAATATGGGGAGAGGGGGTACTTAGAGGACACGAAAAACAAAAATTGATCCGTTGCACACTCTTTCTCTGTACACCAAGCACTCTCTCAGCGTCCCCCACCAGCCAGCTGGGTGGTTTCCAAACACCTCTGACCAAAAGGCTGGTGGAGCCAAGAGCAGCACTCTTTTTTTTTTTTTTTTAAGATTTATTTATTTATTTTTAGAGAGAGTGAGGGTGCAGGGGGTGGGGGGGGCAGACAGAGAATCTCAAGCAGACTCCTCCACACTGAGCACAGAGCCAGATGAAGGGTTCAACCTCATGGCCCTGAGATCATGACCTGAGCCAAAATTAAGAGTAGGCCACTTAACCAACTGAGCTTCCCAGGTGCCCCTGTCTTTTCTTCAGAACAGCTTACTGTCTTCCAGGGTAGGAGAATAAAGGAAAAATTCCCTAGGAGAAGGACAATACCCCATGACTGAAAGAGAATAGGACTTAGTCTGAGTGGGAATAAAGAGCTAAATTAGACTAATGAGGTCTGGACCCCATTCCCAACCAGTGAGATGAGAATCTGGTGCTAACCACACCCACTTCATCATTAACACAGACTCTACTGTGGGGAAGATGATCAAGGTAAGGGCATAAATGGGTGGCTTCCACACATGGCCGTACATTGGAATTGGCTGAGGAGCTTAAGTGGTGAAGTGATCTCGCCCCACAGATTCTGATTTAATTGGACCAGCATGCAAGCAGAGTGTCTGCATATTTAAAAGCTGCACGTGATTGAAAATAAAATGGGCTAAACTACCCCATGGTGGGGTTTATACAAGTCAGTGTGCTGTCTGAAGAATAAAAGGTTTCCTCTCTCTAGAATGAGAAATACTAAAGAATGAGGGTCTCTTGGAGGTCTTACACAAAACTCTTCATTATTCTTTTTCTCCATTTCTCTCTGCCATTTGATGCCAGCCATGTGTAAGTTCTTTCCTAGAAACTTCTAGAAATCTATGGGTTTTTATCTAGTATTCTCTGTACTCTCAGGGAAATAGAGTCCCTTGACTTCCCTGGACTCCCTGAATGACGGTATTCACTCCCTGTGATTCCAGTGTGTTCTCTTTACAAATGCCCATCGCAGTCACTCTCCAGTTACAGCGTGCCTGGTGCCCATCTGCTCTCTGTACGGCGCTGCTGTCACCACAGTGGAAGGTGTAGGAAGCATTAGCACCAGGATTCATCCCGTGCAGGTAAGATCGTAATGGGCCTGGAACCAGATGCTGGTATAGACATCCCACATAGTCTGTTGTACTCTCACCAACTTTGAAATCCTCTGTGCTTCTAAATTTTCATTTTGCCGTAATCAGTGCTTCCTAACTAAGGTTCTTCTTAGAGACTGGTGTGTAAATCAAGATTCCTTCTTTGGTTTTGATATATCTTTACTTCTAAGCCCCATCCTTCCCCTAAATTAAAACAAGGACACTTTATACTACTAAAATTGATAGAAGCTACAAATTAGACTTTCCCCAGAGATTCGGTTGCTAACCATTTACCATCACATTTACAGCCAGGTTTATATGCCTCATCCGAAGCAACTTGCCATCTAGCAATAAATCCAACACATTTCCCTCTAACATTAGAACAATCTCTGTCCTTTCAGTTGAGGTACAGATGAAGTGTTTGGCTTTCATCTTAGGGGTGAAACATTTGAAAAATGTTCATTTAAAAACATGTGAAGCACACTCAAGCCAGCCAGTTGAGTACCCTGTGAGAGACACATAGAAAAGAAACACAAGAGGGACCCACAGAGTCATGTTCCCCACCTGTTTTTATTGTTTTGTTGTTTAAATGCATTAAAGTTAAATGTGCATGAATTAAATATATGAATGGTACAACACTACTAAGTTACACTTGACAATTTTCAAAGCTTTTATATAGATTTTCTCATTTAGTCTGTCAAAAATTCTATAATATAGATAGAGAAGGCGATGAAAATGACTTGCCAGAGACTAAGTGATTTGCATATACTCGTTCATTTATTCTCACAACCATCCTGTAGGGTAGATATCATTATTATTCTAATTTTAAAGATGAAGAAAAGTCAAGTAAATCACCAAGGCACACAGTTAATGAGGTACAGTAGGGACTAAAACTCACAGGAGTGGGACTCCAAAGCATTTTACTTGTGCCCTAAGCTACACTTCTTATTTCACAGATGAAGAAATCAGTCGAGAGACTAAAGTCACTTAATTAATACCTGCCACTAGGCTTTTCTTGAGAGGAGAAAAAAAAGGCTTTTAAAAATAGAAATATTTTCAAGAAATAGAAATATTTTTCTTCCAGAGCGACATCTTTTCCCCTGCACTCATTTCTGGAAAGTTAAATAAATAAGCTGCACTCCTTTCTAGTGTCCAAGGTAGGGAAACAAGAGGTTTGAAGCATAAATAGTGTACTGTTTCCTCCTAGGAAAGACTTGCCAAGTGTCACGGCACACAGTGTGGCTTCTGCAGCCCAGGGATGGTGATGTCCATCTACACACTGCTGAGGAACCATCCAGAGCCAACCCTGGAGCAGATAACCAAAGCTCTTGGAGGTGAGCCTTCTTAGTCCTCTGTAGGCAGGGCCTAGGGTGGGAAGTGCCCAAGTAACTAGAAAAAGAAATCCCAGCCCATGGAGAGACATTGTGGCACACTTTGAGGTTCCAGGCACCTGGCTAACATGAAGGCCTCTTTAGTGCCTTTAATACTTTCCAGTAAGTATTGCCTTCCTTTTGTGAGCAGTGATGCCAAGAACTGGAGCAATATTGATTTCATTATAAATCTTTCTCCCTTAATGGACCCCAGTGTCCCTCTACAAAGGCATTCAAATAGGCTCTTCCTAACACTTATAATATTATCTTTTCCCAATGTGGAAATTTGGGTAGTGTGGAAGAATGAGATTTTGTGTTTATTTTTAAATTAATCTGTTAGAATCATTCATTAACTCTACTTACTGCAGTTAATTAAAAAAAATTTATAAAGAGGGTAGACTTTCAGATACTTTACTTTTTATGTTCTGGTTGGATTAGGAAGTCATGGGCAGCAACTACTTATCACAAATAAACTTAGTGAGAAATTCAGTCTCCTAAAATGAAATAACTATCAAATTTAATGGATAAACACAATTTTCTACAAAAACAAAACAAAAGCATGTAAACAAATGTAGTTTTCTATAACAAACATACCCACTTTCAAGGTAACTGGCCCCTAGTTCTTAGAAGAAAGCTGTGAAAGTAAACCTCTAAATATTATAAGAAAGCTTTTTGTCCCTTTCAGTAAATAGACCTAGACAGAAATTTAGTATTATGATAAAAAGATGTAGACTAAAACAAAGGGATGCAACTTAGATTTTATGGTAAGTGGTATATAAAATTTCTTTAATATTTTCCCTTGTTTCTCAACAACTTCTTCACTCGAAATTTTTCAGTTTCTTATAAAGTACTACTAAAACTTTGGCCTATGGTTTCAATTATAATTTTAACCCAACATGAATGGATAATCTTTATTCATTGAAATAATCCACACTAAAAGAAGTGTCAATGTTTAAACCTACCCAATCCACACATTTATATTGCTTCTGAAATTGTTAAACTGCATCTGAACATAATCACTTTAAATTAATTTTTACTATAAAAATAACACATTCCTATTATGAAAAATGCAAAAAAATAATTAAAAGGGAAAAAACTCATTCATATTTCTGCCCTCAGGAAACAACCACAGATACTTCTGTTCCCTTTCAGTCTTTTCTATGCATAGTTTTTGTTTTCTTATTTTAAATACTGTAGTTACTGTATATATGATTTTATATTGTATATACAATTTTAACAGTATAACATAAGAATTTTTTCATTTTATTAAAACCTTTTCATAAATATCATTTATACTGGCTACAAAATTTGAATATACTTTGTAAAAAGACAGTCATTTCCTCACCTTTTCCACCATGCTTTGGAAATATTGACTGATTAAAACAATACTAAGTACTTATTGAACACCCATTGTGCTGTACCGGGAGGGTTCATGAAATCTAAGGCACTCCTCGCCTTCTCCAGGAATGTAAGTTCCACTGAGGGAGATGAAGCATGTACATAAATGACTCTACTCTAGCACAGTTGATGATAGGCCTGCAAAAGGATCCAGACAGTGAGTGGTACAGCTCTGGCTGGGTGTTAGAGCAGATGCCATGGAAAAGGAGGCTGGGGCCCTGCAAATGGACATATTCTCCCTAAGAGAACATGTAAGAAAGAAAAGACTGTAAGAAAAGCTTACCAAAGAGACACATGAGATGTTATGGGAGTGGCAGGGTTACATGAGTTAGGACAGGGGTGGGAAATAAGGCAGGAAGAGTTGATTGGAAAAATTATGGAGACCTTTGTGATATTTCAGGAAGAAAATGTAATCACGATTTTTTTGAAGAACATCGCTGTTTCCAAGAGAAACAAAAAAGGAATCTGATTACTAACAGAGCTATTTCACTGAAAAAACGAAGCACAAATAAGGAATATATTTCATTACTATTCCTTAAAAATTGATCTCCTCTTTTTTTTTTTTAAAGATTTTATTTATTTATTTGAGAGAGTAAGCACAAGCCAGGGGGAGGGACGGAAGGAGAGGGAGAAGCAGGCCCCAGGATCATGACCTGAGCCAAAGATAGACGCTTAACCAACTGAGCCACCCAGGTGCCCCCAAATTGATCTCTTCTTAATCAGGTAATTTGTGCCGCTGTACTGGATACCGACCAATTGTAGAAAGTGGAAAACATTTCTGTGCGGTAAGTTAAAATAAAAAATTTTTTTCAGTTGATTTAATACATTAATGAACATTTACATAAAATCATCTATTGCATTCAGTTATTTCTAAAACACCCTCATGTTGGCCTTTCTGACATTGAAAGTTGTTGAATGCCACTGTTGGTATTTTTTAAATAAACCTTTAGCGTGTATCTTATTTATAGTCCTAAAATAGGCACTTTCCTAAGAAGTAAAATATATGGTACATGACTTCAAGAAATGCAAACTCTATTGAACTCTATTCCTTAGTCTGTATTATTTTAGACTAATAGACTAAGACTATAGACTTTTTAAAGAAAAAAATATATACTAAGAAATAATAAAAACATAATTAAAAAGCAAGTTATTAAAAGTTCAATATATCCTCTATACCATGTATATCAGTTTTGAAGGAACATGGATTAAAGAGAATTAATGAGTGGGAAAGGAAGACACAAAGGAAACATTGGAGAAGGGGAGTTTTGAGCTAGGTCTTAAAAGAAGTGATAGGAATGAATGGGTGAAGAGAGGCCAGCAGAAAGTTCCAAGTAAGAAAATGCAATGAAGTAGTAAAAAGAAAGATGTCCAAGGTTCAACTAGGAAACTGATGTAGCCAAAGCATGGGAGCAAAAAGATATTATTCTGGGCTAAGGAATTTAGACTTAAATTCCTTATATTCCTTAAATTCCTATAGGTGGTAACCAATATATAGTCATTGTCTGTTCTCATGCTAGGAGTAACATGGGAACAGTATTTCAAAGGGAAAAATTCTTGGCACCTGCTAGTAAGAAGGATAAGCCTGAAAAGGGATGGGGGCATGACTAGTGCAGTCCTCCATGAATGAGGGAATGAGAGCAGTGTGGTAGATACGGACCCAACAAGATAACTTTCAGGGAGGGGATTGCCAGAATCATAACCTCCAGACAATAAAGGATATAGTTAAGAAGAAATCCAAGTCATCCTCAAAGTTAAGAGATTAAAGAACCAGACAAGATGAAGGAAATTGGAAAAGAATGATTTAGTGTATGGCACGAGGTGGGGGAGGCTGTAGTTTTGAGATATATTAAGTTTTCAGAACGTTAAATATCAACGAGGTTTCAGTTAGGATGGATTTCTAGCACCCATTTTTTTTTTTTTTTAAGATTTTATTTATTTGCGAGAGAGACAATGAGAGATAGAGAGCATGAGAGGGAGGAGGGTCAGAGGGAGAAGCAGACTCCCCGCTGAGCAGGGAGCCCGATGCGGGACTCAATCCGGGACTCCAGGATCATGACCTGAGCCGAAGGCAGTCGCTTAACCAACTGAGCCACCCAGGTGCCCTCTAGCACCCATTTTTTATGGTAAAATTAATTTTATATAATTCTGGTTGACCAAAACCAATTCAAGTTACACAAGTTAATTCCAAATACCAAAAAGTCTTTGAAAAAAAATCTACTTTAAGGCCAGTAATGAAGAATCCGAAAAGCTTTATATACCACAGCTATTTTGAAATCCTGGGTAAGATACCATTCATGTTGAACCATATGAATTGTCAGTTTTCCACCATTTTGACTCACAAAAATAGCAACTTCGTAGGATTCAAGATTCAACCTAATGCTACATGATTATTGTCCTGGAGACCAAATCTACCTATGAAAAGATAGATATTTTTATCTCACTCACTTGGGTTCCCACATTCAGCTATTTGTCATTCGTTCCTTTATTGTGCACAGCATTGTCACAAAATCCAAATCCCTTCTTAAGTCTACAGAAAATTCCTCACAGGTAAAAGTATCAGCCCCCACTTCTGCGGCATTTCCTATGTGTCAGATACTGTGCATACCATTTGCATATTTAAATCGAAAAGACCTGTTTGGGAGGGGTTTTATTTTCCTAATTTAACAAACTCAACCCAGTTACTATGTGTTAAAGCAGGAACTAGAACCCAGGACTCTTTGACTCCATGTACAAAGTCAAACCATAGGTCTCCAAAGCACCCCAAAGCCTTGGGTTGTGTCTACACATGAAAAGGACAAACAAGAATGAAAACAATTAGCTAGAGTTGCAGTAACTGACCAGGGCATTCAGGCCAAAACCACTAGTTGGGGTCTGCATGAAGTGTCCTGAAAATTAAGGTAAAATAGTTTGGGACTTGAGTCACCCAAATAATTCAGAATAGTTCCAATAACACCCAAATAAAACTCAGGTTTTCAGTTTATTTTTCTTTGTGTATAGTAAGTCTTAAAAGCAGTTTGCCTTCCCAGGACTTTGTTAAAGATACATGCTGTATCACTCTTAGGATAAAGAAAAGCCATCTTTTTTGGGTTTTTTTGATGATCACCTTGTTAACTACTCCATTTACCTCACCCTAGTGGAAGCCTTAGCTGCTGACCCCACCTCCTCTGACCTCCTTCATGATCCTCTGGGATTTGAGTGACACATTAACAAGACCCTATCATAGCATGGTTACATGCTCCCTGTAATTTTCCCTAATTGTTCAGTGATGACTGGCTTGTTCTCTGCTCCACCCCATTACAGAGCCCTTGAAGGCAAGACATGCTCTGTTACTTCTTCCATCACTCCTGTGGGGCCTGGGGACTGCAAGTACTGCGGTTGATGTTTTAAGACCTGACCAATGAATTTATTTTAAATTCTTGCATTACTTCCTAAGGAATCAACTGTCTGTGGACTGAAAGGATCAGGAAAATGTTGCATGGATCAAGAAGAGAGGTCTTTTGTAAATAGACAGGAACAAGTAAGTATCTGGTGTTCTCCTTCAGTTGGGATTGACTGAAAAATACCCACATAAATGCAAATGTATTCATTTCCTTTCTTTTCGGTGAGTAAAGTAAAAGGAAGTGAATTCAGGAAGTAAAGAGTCTTAAAATGCTTCAAAAATTAGCAGGCCCATGACTTTCATGAGGCCAATCACCACAGAAGCATTTTCCTTCAGAAGCTTTACAATTTTCTGTGCCTTAATCTGGTTTACCAGCACCCTTCCCCTCAACAAGTACTATGAGAGATGTAAGCAATGCATCTTCATGCTCATGGCAAATAAGTATCTGTTAATAATACCTGAGACCCAGCATAGAAGCTTAAGACCTAATTCCTGATGCCAAATAAGGAAGTAAATCTGCCCAGGAAACCATTACAGTCCTCTGAGGGTGGGAAGAATTCCACTCAGGGATATTCTGTGACTCTGGCACCTCCATTTTGTGTCCGGGGTGTCAGAGGTATGGTCCTGACTCTGAAGTCTCACACTTAGAAATTCCTGTACATCTTTCAGTAACTCTGAAGTTCTATTTGTATTTTGTTTTGTTTTGTTGAGATGTGTACCAAACTGTATAATGAAGATGAATTCCAGCCCTTGGATCCATCCCAGGAACCTATATTCCCTCCTGAACTAACAGTAAGACGCTTTACTTTTGTTGTTTCATAACATGACGTGGTACAAGCCTTTTTGCAGTATGCTCTGGAATTACTGAGTTTTAGACATTAGAATTTGGAAGTGTGTCCAGTGTGATAACCCACGTTATGAATTCTTTGGTTCCACTATAAATAATTTCAAGCAGATAGCTTAGAAGATTGGTACTGCCAGGACCTCAGACATGCTTTGGTTCACCCCTTCAGTCAAAGATCCTGAGCTCAGAGAGTATAGGTAACTTATTCAAGGTCACACAGCTACACTGTGAGATATGTTAAAGATATTTTGTAAAATGATACTTATTATAATGGAATTACATTATTCTTACTATTAGCCTCTGTGATTTCAACTCAGTGGGGAGAAATAGAATAATATAAATAGTGTGTATGTTCATCATTGCATTCCATGACTATGCTCAGAAGAGAACATGAGATGGGGGATATGATTCTACTGGCTTCCCAGAGGGTCACAGTCCCCACACACCCCTCAGAGTGTGGAACTTGGACTCACTATTTATTTATTTATTTTTATTTTTTATTTTTTATTTTTTTTTATTTTTATTTTTTATTTTTTTAAAGATTTTATTTATTTATTTGACAGAGACAGAGATAGCGAGAGCAGGAACACAAGCAGCGGGAGGGGGAGAGGGAGAAGCAGGCTTCCCCCCGAGGAGGGAGCCCGATGTGGGACTCGATCCCAGGACCCTGGGATCATGACCTGAGCCGAAGGCAGACGCTTAATGACTGAGCCACCCAGGCGCCCTATTTTTTATTTTTTTTAAAGATTTTATTTATTCATTTGACAGAGAGAGACACAGCGAGAGAGGGAACACAAGCAGGGGGAGTGGGAGAGGCAGGCTTCCCACTGAGCGGGGAGCCCGACGCGGGACTCGATCCCAGGACCCTGGGACCACAACCCGAGCCGAAGGCAGACGCCTAACAACGGAGCCACCCAGGCGCCCCTGGACTCACTATTTAAAGAGTATACACACACACATGACATATATATGTGTGTATATATAAAGAGAGAGTTGTAAAAAAAAAAAAAAAAAAAAACAGTTTACACTATACCTGGTGAATGATTTAAGAGATTTTTCAAGGATAATTTTGCCTATAAGCAATTTTTGTCGTACCGAAACACCGAATCCCCAAAAATGAGGACCCTTTGAGTCACTGTTAGGGCAGACCTAGAACAAGAAGCCTGGCCCTTTAACTAAGACACTTTCATTTTCATTTTCCATGATGCCTCCTCTTCAGACACTCACTTCACAAATATAGATAGAGTTATATATAAACTCTATATATAGAGTTTGCTCTACTCTATATGTAGTTGTTGATGGAGAGATACCTATTATGATGTTTATTCAGTGGTGCCCACATGGATCTTATCAATCTAAGTAGTTTCAAACAGGCCATCCTTTCCTGATCAATACAAGGTAGGTCACCTCAGAAAACTAAAATGACCCATCAGACCATTTGGACAACCAGAGCAGTGGATATACTCATGGCATGTAGCTCAGCAGCCTTACGCAAAAGCCTGTTGGATTTGTTTCTCTGCAGAGAATGGCAGAAGATCCAAACAAGAGAAGGCTGACATTCCTGGGGGAGAGGACCACCTGGATTGCCCCAGTGACCCTCAATGACCTTCTGGAGCTGAAAGCCAATTTCCCTGAGGCCCCCCTCATTATGGGGAACACTGCAGTGGGTGGGTGGTTTTTAAGCATGTTCCTTAGTCTAGCTCAGGTAACCTAGACATCTGTCTCTCTTTTTAAACTCTTTGGAAATGTAGTTCATTTTAATTAATAGATACCTATGGTATCTATTAGAATGCTTTAGAATGCTACATTGTTTTCTTTTGCAAATGGTGTTGTTTGTGTCACAGTTTTCACTCTGGATTATCAGTGAGCAACATCTGTTAGCACCCATTGACTTCCTTTTCTAATTACTTTAAATGCTTTTCTCCTTAAGGACCCAGCATTAAATTCAGAGATGAATTCCATCCAATTTTCATATCTCCACTTGGCCTTCCAGAACTATATTTTGTGGACTACACAGATGATGGTATGAACCTTCTTTTTCCTTGGCTGTTGATAGGCTGTGAGTAATTATATGCACTGGGCTTATTTGAGCACTTCATAGAATATCCGACCTCATTTATTCATTCAGAAATATTTATTGAGCATCTACTATGTGTCCTCTATGAGTTTTATCAAACTGAATTATTTCAGCTATGCCACTGAGTACTACATGGTCCTAGGAGCCATAATGGTGGGAAGATGCCATGTTGGTTGTCCAGATATAGAGAGATTGACTGAATAAGGAGACTTAAGACATTGGCTGACCTGTAGGAAAGGTTCTTGCCAGATATTAGTGCCTGATTCATAAATTTGCTCAAGGCTCAGCTTATACCCACACATATTCAAAAAAAAATTCTGGGACACAAAATTTGAAAATTTAATTGTAACTATCTTATTTATTTTTATAGTCTTTTCACAATTTACCAAATGCTTTCACATCTCTTGTTTCTTTTAATCCTCATGACAGTCCTGGAAGGCAGAGATAGCAGGTGGTAGCCTTGGTATCTCCTTTCTCCTAAAGAAGATAAAAAATCAAAGGAGTTAAGTAAATTTCCCAACTTCACACAGCTAACACATGATCAAATCAGGACTAGACTCCAGGGTTTCTTACTTCTAGTCAAGTTCTCCTTCCACATAATACACTGAATAAAACTGAGAAACATATCCAAACTCAGCATTTGAATAGATAACAGGGTATAGGAGATAAAAATTTTCTTTTTTTTTTTTAAAGATTTTGTTTATTTATTTGACAGAGAGAGACACAGCAACAGAGGGAACACAAGCAGGGGGAGTGGGAGAGGGAGAAGCAGGCTTCCTACGGAGCAGGGAGCCCAATGCGGGGCTCGATCCCAGGACCCTGGGATCATGACCTGAGCCGAAGGCAGACGCTCAACAACTGAGCCACCCAGGTGCCACCTAGGAGATAAAAATTCTACTTTGAAGTAAGGTTCTCCCCAATGAGTAAATAGAAATCAAATGAGAAATTATCTGCTTTCCCCTCTGATCTGCCAATTTTAAGTCAATCTGCCCATTCATTTTTTTTTTAACCTGTTGGAATGTTCGTATCAGTGGACTCATAGGAAGAAATGGGGCACGGGGAGGCCAGGCTGATACAGCAGAGGGTTGGAAGTAAGGTGTGGAGGTACTTGGTTAGGGTGGGGTGGGAGTGAAGGGGCTGGGGAGGAGGGAGAGCCTATAACACTAAGTCAGTGTTTCTCAACCTTTTCATTATTGCCTCACTAGGGAGCAATAGACACTTTCCCCCTAATCATCCCTCCACGAAATTTTAACACCATAGATAGACCATGTATCTGTTTATGTACAGTATGTATATCAGGGCTTTATACATCAAAAGAGTAAGATTTTCTTCACCCCTTTTGGGCTGGTATTACCTTCCTTGAGAATGTATGAACTAGACGACATCACTACTCAAAGCATTCCCTGAAAGCACACTTGCAAGCAAAACTGACCCAAAGTACAGACAAGTGTCTATTCTTGTTGTTCTGTTAAGGGAACAATATGAAGAGATGGCTGTAGAAGAAGGGCAAATGGGCAATGCAAATGTGTAGGTCACTTCCCATTTAGACTTAATGATCTTTTAAAAGTCTTACAGAATCAGGGTGCTTTGGGTGGCTCAGTTGAGCATTGACTCTGAGTTTCGGCTCAGGTCATGATCTCAGTGTCATGGGATCAAGCCCCACATGGGACTCTGTGCTCAGCTCAGAGTCTGCGGGAGATTACGTCCCTCTCCCTCTCCCTCTGCTCCTCCCCCTGCTCGCTCGCTCTCTCTTTCTAAAATGAATAAATAAAATCTTAAAAAAATAAAACACAAAAGTCTTATAGAATCTTGACTGAAATTTTTATATTTGATCAATTTATTCAGGAAAACACTAAATTGGGAATTAACACAGTAATGAGTTTCAGATATCTGTGGTTGGTATGTCCTAAAATGTGTGGCACATGTGACTGTATGCATGACTGAGAAAAAGAATTTGGTACTTAATATTTGGGAATAAAGCAAATTGCCAGAAATATCTTTACCTTTCATTTTTCTAAGTTAATATAAAAAGAGAAGATATACTTGAAAGATTATTTCTATGTAGTCCATACATCTTGTTATAATTCACCTTCAGTTTATATCCCACTGTCTTATTTTCAGGAGTGACGATAGGTGCAGGTTGCAGCCTGGCCCAGTTGAATGATGCCTTACACCTTACTGTTTTGGAGCAACCAAAGGAGAAGACTAAGACTTACCGTGCTCTCCTGAAGCATCTGAGGACCCTTGCTGGAGCTCAGATAAGGAATATGGCGGTATGCACCCTAGTGTGATATGAAAGACACAGTTATAGACAGTCACACAGTGTGTTCAGTTTAGCAAATGTTACTCTGAAGAGGAATCCCCAATCAATGTCGAACAAGTCCCTACAATGTAAGTGTGAGTGTGTGTATGTGCCCAAAGTGAGAGTTACCACACTGCATGTATGTGTGTATCTTAAGTGAGAAATGGCATATTATATCACAAGATTATGGTACTGGAGTCTGAAGATGCCCAAATTCTAAACCCAGTCTCTCACCCATGAATGGTATGATCCTGGAGAAGCCACTTGACCTCTTTAAGCCACTGTTTTTTTCATTTTAAGAGTTAAGGTTCAGGGGCGCCTGGATGGCTCAGTTGGTTAAGCGACTGCCTCCGGCTCAGGTCATGATCCTGGAGTCCCAGGATCGAGTCCCGCATCGGGCTCCCTGCTCAGCGGGGAGTCTGCTTCTGCTTCTGACCCTCTCTCCTCTCATGTTGTCTCTCTCTATCTCATTCTCTCTCTCAAATAAATAAATAAAATCTTAAAAAAAAAAAAAGGGTTAAAGTTCAACCACATGGACTGTCCAGCCCTAACAGGCTATGAAATATGTCTTATCCAAGGTAGAGTAAGAAGAGCCTACATCTCGAAAATACTCTTTTATGGCTGTTTCTTGTCTTAAACCTTTGCACTGAGCTCAGTTTCTTAACATGTGCATCCCACATATCTATTCTTTGATGCCCCCCAGTTGTCTAGCTTATTGAGGTTTCCTTATTATTTAAGATCTAAGAGTAATTGGTTTGGACCACTGCCCATTCCACACATGACTTTGGTGTGGGGCATTTCTCCTGATTGTCTCTGCCCTTATTTCTGTTGGTTCTCAAAACTCACTATGTGTTTCCACCTTCTGCATCTTCTGTTCCTTTTTTGGACCAGGTTATTCCTCTCAACATCACCCCTTGCCCACCATCCCCTCAAAGTTTCTCATTCAAGCCTATGTCTGAAGCAACTCTGTTGATGGTTTGGAGTAACAGACGGATTCCACCCCACAGCAGCACAGCAAGCATTTTGAGTGAGAATGCTGCATATCCCGGTTCTTTAGAGTTCGCTCAGAGTCCAGTCCCCACTTCCCCGCATGTTATTGGACACTCATCCTAGGGTCAGCTCTCAAAGAAATTTTCTTCCAATAAGTTTGAACTGGGGTCAGGGGTGGGAATCTTGCACAATATGTGGCCTGACTCTATTTAGTTGCCCTAAAACCAGTACCAGATCATTCTATGAAACAAAGAAGAGAATTAAAAAATTAAAACTTACACAAGATCCCTGTACACATAATTCCTTATTTGTCAAGTAACTAGCTTAAAAAATGTTATCTTTTTTTATTTAGACTTTAGGAGGACATGTGGTGAGCAGACCTAATTTTTCTGACCTAAATCCCATTTTAGCAGCAGGAAACGCTACCATCAATCTGATATCTAAAGGTAAGAGATAAGCTTTAGGCATTCTGTTTTATAATTGTCACTGTCAGTTATGTAGCTCCTTTCATAAACCATGAATTAGGAACCCAAGTATATCTAACTTAGACTCACCAAATATATAGGCTATATCTATATTACCTCAAATGTAAGGATGAAATTGAGATCAATTATTCTGTTCTCAGATGTGTTATATCTTGTAGATCAGATAAGTTACTGCACCTGAGAATTTTTCTTAACTATTTGGCCACATTTATATACAGTCCAAATTGTAGTATCAAAGCATTTTTTAAATGAGATGTGTATCTGCAGTTTTAAAGCTTTATAGCACATTTCATTTCAAAGTTTTATAAAGATGGAAATTTTTCTTACAGGATTTTTCATTCTTTTTTTTAAGACTTTATTTTTAAGTAATCTTACACACAGTGTGTGGCTCAAACTCACAACCCCAAGATAAAGAGTCACATGTCTACCAAATGAGCCAGCAAGGCACCTCTAGGACTTTTCATTCTAAACAAAATCAAGTTTGTGGGGCATATTACTCATTACTTCTCTCTTTATTCAGAGACAGCTTGAGCTTTGCCAAGGGAAAATTATTTAAACTTAGTGAAATAACAATAAATGCATATTATTCATAGAGCTATTGATGTAAGATACCCCCTCTTTGATTAAAATCACATTTTTAGGGGCATCTGGGTGACTCAGTCAGTTGAGCATCCAGCTCTTGATTTCGGCTCAGGTCATGATCTCAGGATCATGGGATTGAACCCTGCCTCAGGCTCTGCACTGAGCAGGGAGCCTGCTTGGGTTTCTCTCTCTCCCTCTCCGCCCCCTCCCCCCCCAGCTCACATGCATGCTTGCTCTCCCTCTCTCTCAAAAAAAAAAAGAAAAAGAAAAAGAAAGAAGGAAAGTAAAGGAAAAAATCACATTTTAAAAAGTATAGTGGATCAAATAAGAGAGTATTGTAAACTGTTTAGGAAAAAAAAAGCTATATATCAGGCATTTCACCTCTGCCCCTTGTCCCATCTCTAGCACTTTGAACAGATCATTTAACCTCTCTGGATCTCTGGGCCTCAGTTTTCCCACTTGTGAAACACATTGTACTATGTTCTTTCCAAATAGCTTTAAAGCTCTTCAAGGCCAAAATTTGCGAGTGGTGTATAATGCGTGCTAAGAACCACAAAAGACTTTTCTTTTCTTTTTTTTTTTTTAGATTTTATTTATTTATTTGAGAGAGCAAGCACGGGTGGGGTTAGAGACAGAGGGAAAAGGAGAAGCAGACTCCCTGCTGAGCGGGGAGGCCAACACTGGGCTCGGTCCCAGGACCCCAAGAGAATGACCTGAGCTGAAAGCAGACGCTTAACCGACTGAGCCACCCAGGCGCCCCCAGAAAAGACTTTTCAGATTATCTGGTCCAGCCATGTCGTTCTACAGATGAGGAACCAGAAGCCCCAAAAGGATCTGTGACTTGCCTAAGGTGACCCAGGTTGGACTCTGAAACCAGAAACCACATCTTCTGGCTTCCAGCCTGCACTCTCTCTTTCCACCAGATGCATCATACCTATCCCTTGCTATGTATTCTCCTGTTCGATAAATTCATTCTAATCAAGGTCATTTTCTCTAATAGAAGGAGAACGGAAGATTCCTTTAAACGGCCATTTCCTTGAGAGATCGCCTGAGGCCTGCCTTAAATCGGAAGAGATTGTGTTATCTGTTTATATTCCCCACTCTACTCAGGTAAAGGCTTCCTGCTTACTGCCCACCCAGAGGGAGCTCAGCTTACCCTGCAGGGAGACTTTGGGGCTGCTCTTAGGAAGGGGCAAATTCTCAGAGAACCATTTGTTTTGCTTTCATATCAGGGCAACATTGTGACTTTCTTGGACCCTAGGCACTTCTGCCTTTGTGGCTCCCTTCCTCCATAAAAAGTAAAATAAAATTTTAAAAAATAAGACTTCTTCGTATAAAGATGAAAATAACCCAAATATCATTCAGTGTTATATACTCATTATTATTATATTCATTTTTTCTTTTGTTTTTAAAAGAACTTTAAAGGAAAAAATTTCTTGATATTCTAAGAATATTGTAGAGTGATAGATGGGAGCTACACTTGTGGTGAGCACAGCATAAAGTATAGAGATGCTGAATCACTATGTTGTACCCCTGAAACTAATGTAACATTGTGTGTCAACTATACTGAAATAAATTTTTTTTTTTTTTTTAAAGAATAACATTTCTGTGGGCCCTATCTCTCTGCAAACAGAGAGCCCTTTGTGTGAGGAGTTGAATTTTTGGTTTCAGATAAATATTCATCTTAGCCAAGATTGAGTAAATTTATAATCAGTTTCATCTATAGCAAGTTAAAGTTCATGATCATAAAGATACTTCCAAATCAACCAACATTTATTAACCACTTTAAATAAAAGTATTTATGTATTAACTACCTACCACTCGACATGCCAAGCACAGTGCTGAATCCAGAAGACGCTCCATGTATTCATAAGACATGGGTTCCTGTCCTCAAAGGTCTCTAGATCTGAGAAGAAGGGCTTGAAATTGGAAATAGCTAATCATCTCAGACAGGAAATAGGTGCACAAAGAGCCAGGGCAGTTCCAGTGACAGGGAGAAGTCCTCCTTTGGTGTTGCTCAAAAGGGAGGGAAAGCAGCTAGGGTAGAGCAGATCAGTAGAGAGAAGTGGGTGCTCATTCCAGGCGGGAGAACAACTTGGGGGTGGGGGCTAGGTGGAATGGCAGGTTGGAGGCCAGACAACAGGGCAAGGGGGCTGGGGCAGCCCTGTGAGATGTGGCTGGGAGGGAGGCTGGGGCTCCATCACCAAGCAGATCTATTGTTCCATCAAGGAGTTGGTTTGCACATGTTCTAGCAGACAGCCTTCTTTGAAGGCTTTAAAGCAAGGTAAAATCTTAATGAGAATGGTATTTTAGGAATGCCAATCTAAAATAGAAGATAAAAAAATAGAGGATAAGCTGGTTGGAGGAGAAACTGAAGGTTGAATGGCTAGTTAAGAGGCTAATGCAGTCATGCTGTAATTCAGGTGGGTGAGCATGAGGGTGGTGGCAACAGGAATAGGGAGGAAAGTCCCCACCAGTCAGTACAGTGGACTAAATAGAATCAAGTGTGTCTCAAGCATCTCTTTATCACTTTTGCTTTCTAAATCAAAAGTGTTTTATCTTTGGCAGGGTCCACAGTGGCACCCCTACCCCCAGCAAGATGCTGGCCACACAAAGAGGTTCCCCTACTTCGTGGCTCTAATATTTCACAGTAGTAATGAGATTAAGCCTAGAATGAGAGATTGAAATCTGGAAGGCACTTTGAAGACCATGTGATCCAGTGGTTTCCAACCTTTTTTTTTAAAAGTAAAATTCTTCATTCACATGAAATTTATGTAGAATGCCAAACTAAAACAGTTAAAAGTGGAGGTGTTGTAGTTCATCCTGAGAGGTACCACACCTCCTGATTTTCCCTTACCCCTCTCAGCAGCCCTGGAGGCACCATCTGATCAAACCCAACCTTCTCATTTTTAAAGAAAATTAAGACCCAAACAGTTCAAATCACTTGCCTGAGGCCACATGTGGTGACTCAGATTTGAAAGTAGGTGACCATCAACTCTGGAGCCAGACTGCTTAGATTTCAACCCCAATTCTGCCACTTACTGTATGACCTTGTACAAGTTACATAACCTCTCAGTTTCCTCAACAGTAAATTAGAAATGAGGACAGTTGCTCTGAGGATAAACTATTAGTACTTGTAAAGTATGGGGGCCAGTACTCACAGCCAACACTGTGGTAAAAAGCATTGTTTACAGGATCCTTTTCATTATAGCTGTTCATCAGAGTTATTGCTATACAGCAGACAGTGGAGAAGAACACTAAATATTCTGAGTGTTTTTCGGTTTCCAGTGGCACTTTGTGTCAGGACTCCGGCTGGCCCAACGTCAGGAGAATGCTTTTGCCATTGTCAATGCCGGCATGAGTGTGAAGTTTGAAGATGGTACAGACACGATTAAGGACCTTAAAATGTTCTATGGAAGCGTTGGCCCCACTGTTGTCTCTGCAAGCCAAACATGCAAGCAGCTCATTGGGAGGTATGTCCCAGCACATCTGGATATGAAACTCAGGACTTTGTATTTTAATATTTTAATGAAAATAACAGTTGGAGAATTTTTTTCTGATTACATACATATTACATAATCATATAGGAAATTTAAGCACTGTGGAAGAATTATAAAGAAAATAAAAGTCACCCAAAAGCCAACCTTCCTCAAGATACAATTCTTTTATTGCAGTTTCTATAATAAGATGAATGTACAAATTAATCTAAGTAGATAATATCATCAAATTTTCATTTTTAATTAACCAGCAAAATAAGTAAATGTTTCTAATACTGTACCCGAAGACATCTGAAAATGCCCTTACACCAGAGAAAGAAGATGAAATAGTCTAAAAGTTTAAATGGCCTTCCTCCTATCACTCTCATTGCTTCTAGTGTTTGGAAAGTAAGTTTTTAAAAATTCTTCCCACCAGTGCTTTTACAATAATTTTTATCTACCCATAATATTCATTGTCAACCATGCAATGCAACTTAATGCAGCTTTTTTTCTCGGATACTAAAATGAGTCGATGCTTTCGAAACATTTCTGTAAGAAACTTTCATTTGTGAAAATGTTACAACTGTCATCAATAATTGGGTCATGTGCTGGTCATTAGCCTGTATGTGAGTGCAAGGCATGGCCTGTTTGCTGGGGATGCAGCAATGAACAAGACAAAGTTCCAGATCTTGGGAAACTCTGATTTTAGTATTTTGTTACCCCAGCTCTCCGAGCTAAAGTCAACATTCCCAGGCCATGGAGTTACAGATAATAATAAAGGAGGATGGTTAGGAAATTGGAAACCGCTGCACCAGATTCTAAAGAAAGCTAGTGATATATCAGAGGGTATTTTGTCCAGACTTCAAAGATGAATACAGATTTTCTCCATCTTCCCTTGCTCTGTCAGTTTAGTCTGTCTTCCCCTCTCCTGTGACATGTGTTTACATTCTTTTCTTTTTTCTTTTTTTTAATTTTATAACTACATTTTTTAAAAATTTTTTAATTTTGCTACGAGGCTCTGGGATGACCACATGCTGAGTGATGCCTGCCGATGGGTCCTGGAGGAGATTCACATTCCGCCAGCAGCTGAGGGTGGTATGGTAGAGTACAGGCGAACCCTCATCATCAGCTTGCTCTTCAAATTCTACCTCAAAGTGAGGTGAGGACTGAATAAAATGGTAAGTGACTTCTCTGGGCCTCTGAGTGCCTTGACATTCTGAGCATGAGTCTGCACATGAAGGACTTCCCCTTTCCTGCCCTACTGCAGGAAGGGTATCAGGAAGGGATGGAGCCGCAGTGTGGTGCTTCCCAGCCTCCTCTGTCCCTCTCCCGCCCTCTCCCTTCTCCTCCTCTCCTGGGCTGGGAAGGGGACAATCTTGCTATTACATTTGTCCTCTAGGCTGTGTGACAATACTAATACACAATGTCAAGTTGATCTACAGGAATGAAAAGGTTTCAGTAATGAAATTATAACATCCTTTCCTATTTTAAAGAAAATTTTCTTGTTAAAACAATACCTTCTTTAATATTTAGAAAATGTGGATAAGCTAAAAAGGAAGAGAAAATCCTTTGTAATCCCATCACTTGTAGATAACCATTATTAACATTTTAGTGTGTATCCTTCTAGGCTCTTCTTTATGGATGTGTGTATATATATGTCACACATATACATCTATAGAACTGTTTAGCATAGCTTGCTTGTTTCACTTAGTAACAAACAGCTTTTGGTGTCATTAAATATTCTTCATGACAAAATGACATAATGGTTGCATGATGTGTCTATAGATAGCCATTATTTGATCTGTTCCTTATTTTTGGATATTTAGATTGCTTCTGGTTTTTTAACTGTTTTTTTCTTACCTAGCCTAGTTTAAAATGACCTTCACAGGCAGTGTTTCTCAGAATATGGTCCCTGACTATGAGTGTCCCCATGACAAGTCGTGAGCTGACCCAAAAATGGCAGATAAATGGCTACACACATTTCTTTTAAGGCTGAAAGCTTTACTCTGTTAGTTCAGCCAGTCCCTTTTTATCATTTTTATTAACATTATTTATTAGTAGCATTATCATAATATTCTTTATAAATTATTGTATATACTTATTTAGTACATATATTCAGTATATATGTATATAATCTGTGTATATCTAATGTTATTACATGTAATTTATTAAATATATGTCTCTTGTTTTCTATTCTTATATATTATCATTTGTTCTCTTACAGATTATGATTATATATTCTATCTTTATAGAAAATGCAAAAACAGAGAAGCAAAAATTTTAAAAATCAACTGTAAGCCAATAATCCTACCATAAAAACTGTTAACATTTGGAATACATACATATATATTTCTCTTTTCTTTTTTTAACAAGAAAAAGGGATCATACTGTACATAAATTTCTGTAATCCATTTTTTCACTTAATTATAATTCATGAGCGTTTTTAATGTCCATAAATACACTCCTATGAAATTATTTTTAATATCTGCAAAATATTATATCTTGTGGATGTTCCATAATTTGTTTAGTCAGTTCCCTCTTATTGGATATGTAGGTTAATTCTAGTTTCTTTTTTTTTTTTTTTTTTTTAAGGATTTTTTTTTTTTTAAAGATTTAATTTATTTATTTGACAGAGAGAGACACAGCGAGAGAGGAGTACCAGCAGGGGGAGGGGGAGAGGGAGAAGCAGGCTCCCCGCAGAGCAGGGAGCCCGATGTGGGACTTGATCCCAGGACCCTGGGATCATGACCTGAGCCGAAGGCAGTCGCTTAACCGACTGAGCCACCCAGGCGCCCGGTTAATTCTAGTTTCTTTACTATGACAAATGATCTGTAGCTGAACGTACTTGTAGATTAATCTTCGTCTGCTCCCTCAGTTGCTTCTTTGAGATACATGCCCAGAAGATTGGCCCAGACTTGAAAGCACAGCCTCTGTTTGGAAGTGCACATATTTCCACCCATTCGAAAGGAGAGCTGGTCATAAAGGAAGTCTCCACTTCCCAGAAATAGCATTCACTTTCCTGTGTGCATGAGCAGATATAGTCATGCTGCTGCTAGCCTAGGGAGCTCGAAGCTCAGGGCTCTCTCCCAGCAGGTCTGGGAGAATAAATGGGACAACCTGTTTCTTTTTTTTCTTTTTAAGATTTTATTGATTTGTTTGACGGAGAGAGACACAGCGAGAGAGGGAACACAGGCAGGGGGAGGGGGAGAGGGAGAAGCAGGCTTCCTGCCGAGCAGGGAACCCGATGCGGGCCCGACCCCAGGACCCTGGGACCATGACCCGAGCCGAAGGCAGACGCTTAACGACTGAGCCACCCAGGCGTCCGGATAACCTATTTCTACATGTGTTTCTCCAAGCTAGTGACTCAGAATGTAAAGTTAAATGTGAAATGATCTTCTTTTCAGGATCCCCAGAAGTTTTCTGATATCCCAGAAAGGTTCATGAGTGCTCTAGAAGATTTCCCCATAAAAACACCCCAAGGAATTCAGATGTTCCAGGTCAGTGGGGAGAGTTTTTTATTTTTTAATCTTTCTATGCATTCAGATGCATGCATTATGCATATATCTCCCTCTTTTCAATAGCTATATTTTTAATTATTTGTAAGGGTCATGTCTACCAAAGCCAGCCGACATTACCCATTGTCACTCACATACAATTTCACTATTTGCTTGGTTTAGCTTCTTTGCTTTTACTCTAGACTTCATAAGGAATTAGATTCTAAATGTCCCTCCTCAACTATTTCAGTTTTGTTGCTTAAAATGTTCTCCTTTTCTTAGTGAATGCCTGTCCTTTCTTCAAAACCTAACTCTACATTCACTACTTCTAGGAAGCCTTCCTTGCTTTAATAAAGCCATCCTAAATCCCCCAGGAACTTGTGTATTTTCTTTGCACCATATTAGCTGTATAAACTGTTCTTTATTGCTATATGAAGTTGATCATGTTATTTTAATGTGTGTTTGTGTGTATTATGATACCCTTACAAGCTTGTAGAATCTTTAAGGATGAGAACAGTGTCTTCCTTTTGGAGAGGTGAGGGGGTAGATTATAGCCAGAATATATCTCTTACCATGGTACTCAATGGACATTTATTAACTTTGACTCACAGATATGGATACCAACTGCCTATAATTTTTCTTGACATGTGAGTAAGCCAGATAGATCAGACCCAATTTTCAGTGCATGAGAATGTCTGGAAGTAAAATAACTGCTTTATTCATTGACAGTGTGTGGATCCCTACCAATCCCCACAAGACCCCGTCGGCCACCCAGTCATGCACCAATCAGCCATCAAACATGCCACAGGGGAGGCTGTATTTAGTGATGACATGCCCCCTATTGCCCAAGAACTCTTCCTGGCTGTAACCACCAGCACCAGAACTCATGCAAAGATCATGTAAGGAAATAAAAGATGTTTCTTTTTATTACTGGAATGCATTCACAATTTCACATTAAAATTGAGAACTTATGGGGCGCCTGGGTGGCTCAGTCGGTTAAGCATCTGCCTTCAGCTCAGATCATAATCCCACGGTTCTGGGATGGAGCCCTGCATCGGGCTTCTTGCTCAGTGGGGAGTCTGCTTCTCCCTCTCCCTCTGCCTGCCACTCCCCCTGCTTGTGCTCTCTCTCTGCCAAATAAATAAAATCTTTAAAAATAAATAAGTAAATAAATAAATAAAATTGAGACCTTATTATATATTTAAATCAACTAAGAATATTCATTTCCTCTTCTGAGTGGAAATCAGTCCTTTTTTAAGCAAATTCTTGAAAGAAACTAATGCCAAGAGTCCAAACACCTGCTAAACATCGGCACTTTTCAACATAGAATTTGGTCCCATGATTTAGTTATGACGTCCATTGTAGTTTTTCCCTGCATTTGAGGAATCATTTATATTGTACCCTGAACTCACCCCTGCAACTTTGATGTGCACTTTCGAATTTTCCCTCCTAGATCAATTGATGCTTCAGAAGCCCTGGCCCTTCCAGGTGTTGTTGATGTGATAACAGCAGAGGACGTTCCAGGAGATAATAACCATCGGGGAGAGGTCTTCTATGCGCAGAATGAGGTGTGTGATTTGTATGGGGCCTATTATTCAAATGCTCATTTGGAAACACCAAAATGACTATTGTTTATGCCTCTAATATCTGTGGATTCATGTTCACGTCACAAAGACT
This sequence comes from Neomonachus schauinslandi, assembly GCF_002201575.2. Taxonomy (NCBI): domain Eukaryota; kingdom Metazoa; phylum Chordata; class Mammalia; order Carnivora; family Phocidae; genus Neomonachus; species Neomonachus schauinslandi. The sequence continues at coordinate 158,755,791 of NC_058405.1, forward strand.
TACAGAGAACCAAGGACTCCATATCAGTGATTCTCAAATTCTCTCTTGAATTGTGGACCCTCTTGAGATTCTGATCATATGCCATAAGCCCTGTCAAAGACGGCTTCTTAAAAAAAATTGTGAAAACCATAGAAGCAATATAGAGCATAGGACATTAAAAGAACCAACAGAATTTCAGGATGACTGGATTAAAGTGTGCAAAATGGGAATAGTGAGGAATGCACCTAAAGATAGTCAGAAGCCAGGTAATTAAATTCTGTACCCAGTTTTTGTACCCTCTAAATCCCACTCAGTCCAGTGTTTTAAATTTATTCTCATAGGTAGGGGCGCCTGGGTGGCTCAGTCGTTAAGCATCTGCCTTCAGCTCAGGTCTTGATCCCAGAGTCCTGGGATTGAGTCCCACATCGGGCGGGCAGGGAGCCTGGTTCTCCCTCTCCCACTCCCCCTGCTTGTGTTCCCTCTCTTGCTGTGTCTCTCTCTGTCAAATAAATAAATAAAATCTTTTTAAAAATTTTATTCTCATAGGTAGAAAATAATCTTTCTTTTGGTCACAAGAACCCAGTGGGTAAATGTAAGAATGTGGGAACAGTAATTCCTTTTTTAATGATTCTGTGCCTTAGCTAATGGCGACATCTGCCTTTTCTGCAGGTGATTTGCGTGGGTCAGATTGTCTGCACTGTGGCTGCTGACACCTATGCTCATGCAAGAGAGGCGGCCAAAAAAGTGAAGATCACTTATGAAGACGTAGAACCAAGGATTATCACAATAGAGGTAGTCAGGCCACTTCGTGTCTTCTAGAATGCCTAGGATGGTATACTTCTGGCAGAATTCAACTGCTGGAGTCACAAAATAGTATAATTTGGGTTCCATCTATACTCAATGTTATCTATAGTTTCAGAGTGAAGGCTCTAGCAATATGCACCTAGAGACATAATTCTGAGAATTTCTCTGCTTGGATTTCCCCTTCCTTCCAGTGACCACTTCTTCTCCCATTGTCTCTTGCTAAGGCATGTCCTCTGAATACAGATAAGTAACACCAGAGGAATGTCCTTATGACTTCATGTAAAACTAGCCAGTGGGAAAATCCAGAGCACTGTGAACTGAGAACAGTTGTAACACTTACTGAATTACAGCCTGGGTCCTCTGTCTCTGGTCCACGTCCTCCAAGCTCTGGAGATGGAAAACCCAGGTTTGTACTCTGACTCCATCTTTTGGAGGCCTCTTAATAGCAAGGAAATTTTGGTAAGTTACTTAAATTCCTCTTACTTTCTCAGCTGTAAAATGGGAACTATAAAAGCACCTACAGAAAAGGTCACTGCAAGGGTTAGATGAGAAAACCCAAGTAAAATGCCTAGAACAGCACCTGGGAGACATGGAATGTATGCAGTAAATATTTGCTATTATTTTTATTTTAGTTGTTGTTATTAATGGGGGGATGGTGCTTTGCAGCCCCAGGGTTTGGCAAAGAGCTAAGCCCGTGGTGTGTCTTACTAAATTTGTGTGATGGAGGGAGAGAGAATAGGTGGGTACATGAGCAGTATGAAACCCAGCCAAGTAGGCTGCAGTCTTCAATATCCTCTGATTCCCCTCTGTTCTTCCCAAGAGTTGCCAAGTTCAAGTCTTTTCCAGTTATCTTTTAAATGCCTTTAAGTCTGCCCCTTTCTTTCCATCTCAGTTTCACCCCCATCATACCCTTCAGTCAAGATCTCACCATTTATTGTCAGACTTACTACAGTTACCACTTAAAGAGGCTCTTGTACTCCATTTCAAACTGTCTGCCCACCACATTAACTTTTCTAAGCCTCAGTGTTCATCAGGTCACCTTTCTTACCCGATCATGTCCCCCTCGATAAGGTTCTTAGCATAGAACTGAAGGTCTTTCATAGTCCAACCTCAATTTACCTTTGAAGCTCATCCAGCTGCTTCTTGATAGAAAACCTGCTCCCCAGCCAGCCTGACCTTGTTCTCTTTTTGGCCCCTCAGCTTGATTTCAACCTCAAACTAATGCTTTCTGAGGTGCCCTTGACTTCAAATGATTTCCTCTCCCATCTCTAACTGTCCTAATTCCATGCAATTCAGTGCCTAATTTAGGTCACCTACACAAGGCCATTTCTGAGCGTTTGCAGCTCCACCAGCCTCCTCCTTGGCCTCTCTCAACCCTCTTACCCCACTCCCCACTCATACCATAAAGTTGGCACCTGAATACCCAACTGCCTCAGGTCATCCCTCAGCAATCTAGAGGCCATGTTTCAGATATGTTTGTTTCCCCCTCAGCTCTTTCTCAGAGCCCTGAACAAAACTGAGTCACCAATGCCTGTAGTCCGTTGAATCCCAGTTTCTGCTGACTCTCCACACTGCTCAGATTGTCTGTTGTGGTGTGTGAATATCTGACAAAGCAAAAGCATAGCAGTTTGATGGATGAATGGCTTATTAGGATGTGAAAAAAACAAAACTTTTTATTGTTTTGGTTTATTTGTTTTTCCCTTGCAGCAAGCGCTAAAGCACAATTCATTTTTTTCCACTGAAAAGAAAGTTGAGCAAGGAAATGTAGAGGAAGCCTTTAAATACATTGATCAAATCATTGAAGGTAAGTGGTCTTGGGCCAGAAAAGTAACTCCTCTGAAGTTGAAGACTCTAAGTTCAGTCATCTGGTTTGAGAAATACTGAAACTTCAAGGCAGAGCTCTCAACCCTAGTGTGATTTTTAAATCAAAATTTAAAATGCACAAATAAGGGCGCCTGGGTGGCTCAGTTGGTTGGGCGACTGCCTTCGGCTCAGGTCATGATCCTGGAGTCCCGGGATCGAGTCCCACATCAGGCTCCCTGCTCAGCGGGGAGTCTGCTTCACCCTCTGACCCTCCTCCCTCTCATGCTCTCTGTCTCTCATTCTCTCTCTCAAATAAATAAATAAAATCTTAAAAAAAAAAAAAAGCACAAATAATAAGTTTACAGTTTGAAATTTTATGTATCTGTACAAATCTATGTAAACACTACCCACATCAAGATACAGAACACTTCCAGGGTATCTAGCTGGCTCAGTTGGAAGAGCATGCAACTCTTGATCTTGGGGTTGTAAGGTCGAGCCCCACGTTGGGTGCAGAGATTACTTAAAAATAAAATCTTTAGAAATATATATAGAGAACACTTCTAGCAGCCCAGAAAGGTTCCTCTTGCTCTCTCTCAATCAATAACTCTCCCAAAGGTCTTTATCACTACAGAAAAGTTTTACCTCTTTTGAACTTCATACAAATAAAATCTTACAGTATAACTTTCTTTATGCCTACTTCTTTTATTCAACATTGTGTATGGAAGATTCATCCACATTGTAGCATAGATCAGTAGTTCTTTTTCATCATTTAGGAGTATTCCATTGTATAAATAATTCCACAATTTATTTATCCATTCTATCATTGATGGACTGTTTAGCTATTTTCAACATGATGATGTTATGAATAAAGTTTCTATAATATTTTACATATCTTTTGGTGGACATAGCAGTCATTTCCACTGAAATATACCCAGGAGTAGAATTGCTAATTACCTTTAGTAGTTAATGCCAAACATTAAAAAAAAATTTTTGTTCCAAGTTGTACTCCTATTAGCAATTATAAGATTTCCATTTTTCTGTTGTTATCATCAGTCTTTTTAGTTTTATGTAATCTGGTGGAATACTATCTCATTGTGGTTTCCATTGAATTTCTTTGATGACTAATGATATTGAATCCTTTTCATACATGTATTGGCCATTTTTAGATCTGCTTTTGTAAAATATTTGTTCAAGTCTTTTGCCTGTTTTTTAATTAATTACAAGTGATAATTATAATTAATATTATGTTATATTGCCATAATTATATATAATTGATTTTAATATAATTAGTATAATAATTACTCGATTTACTTACAAATTTATAGAAGGTTTCTATGTTTTTGATATAAGTTCTTTGTTGGTTCTAAATATTGCACATATCTTATCCCAGCCTGTGGATTGCATGTTCAACGTCCTCATTATTCTTTTTCATGAACAAAAGTTCTTGATTTTAATGTAGAACAATTTGTCAGTCTTTTCTTTATGGTGCCCAATGTTGTTGAGCCCATGAAGAAATTCTTGCCTATCCAAAGGTCATGAAGATATTTTTCTATGTTTACTCCTAGAATCTTAATAAAATATTTTAGCCTTGACACTGAGGTCTATGATCCATCTCAAATTAATTTTTCTGTCTAGTATGACGCAGGGGTCAAGGTTCAGTTTTTTTCAAGTGGATATCCAGTTGACCCAGCACCATCTATTAAAAACTATCTTTTCCTTTAGTGAATTGCAGTGCAGCTTTTATGGTTTTCCAGGTGTCTACGTATCTATCTTTGTAATAGACCACACTGTCTTACTTGCTGTAACTCTATTTTGAGTTTTGAAATCTGAGAGTGTAATGTCCTTTTGCTAATTCTTTCTCAATATGACCTTAGCTATTATAGGTTCTTTGCATTTCCATATACATTTATCGTCAGCTCATCAATTTTCACTAAAAATAACTTGCTGGGATTTTGACTGGAATCGCATTGAAACAATATCAACTTAGAGAATGGAAATCTTAACAGTATTAAGTTCCAATCCATGAGCAGGATAGACGCTGCCTTTTATTTAGGTTTACTTTAATTTCTCTCAGTAACTGTAGTTTTCACTATAGAGATTTTGCACATCCTTCTTAATATTTATACCTAGTATTTGGTGTTTTATGATGCTGGTTTTTTTTTTTAAGATTTTATTTATTTATTTGACAGAGAGACACAGCGAGAGAGGGAACACAAGCAGGGGGACTGGGAGAGGGAGAAGTAGGCTTCCCGTGGAGCAGGGAGCCCGATGTGGTGCTTGATCCCAGGACCCTGGGACCATGACCTGAGCTGAAGGCAGACACTTAATGACTGAGCCACCTAGGTGTCCCTATGATGCTGTTTTAAATGACATTTATTTTTATTTAATTTTCTACTTGTTTATGTCTAGTATATAAAAAAAAATTAGCTTTTGTCTATTTAGTTTTTTAAATTTTTTATTTAAATTCAATTAGCCAACATACAGTACATCATTAGTTTCAGATGTAGTGTTCAGTAACACCCAGTGCTCATCACATCACGTGCCCTCTGCCACAATTAGCTTTTATATGTTGATCGTGTACCTAAGAACTTTACTAAATTCACTTACTATTTTAATAATTCTCTTGAATTTTATGTATATACAAACATACCATGACAGTTTTATTTCTTTTCCAATCTTGATACTATCATTTATTTGTTGGTTTATTTGTTTGTCTGCTTTGATTTACTGAACTGGCAAAGACCTAGTTAGTATGATTTTTTTTAAGTTTTTTTTAATTTATTAATTTGAGAGAGAGAGAGCACAAGCAGGGGGAGCAGCAGAAGGAAGCAGGCCCCCCCACTGAGCAAGGAGCCCGATGTGGGGCTCCATCCCAGGACTCTGGGATCATGACCTGAGCTGAAGGCAGACACTCAACTGACTGAGCCACCCAGGTGCCCCGATTTTTTTTTAATACCAGTGCCCAAATCCCACCCCATACCAATGAAATCAGAACTTTGAGTACAAGGTGAGAGCATCAGTATTTATCTAAAAGCTCCCCAGATGATCCTAAGGTATATCCAGGATTGAGAAACACAGCTCTTTAAAGAAAATTATTTCCAGTCTTGGGTAAGAGAAAATAGTAATTTTCACAGAATCTGTTACTTTCTTTTTTTTTTTTTTTTAAAGATTTTATTTATTTATTTGAGAGAGAGAGAATGAGAGAGAGCACATGAGAAGGGGGAGGGTCAGAGGGAGAAGCAGACTCCCTGCCGAGCAGGGAGCCCGATGTGGAACTCGATCCAGGACTCCAGGATCATGACCTGAGCCGAAGGCAGTCGCCCAAGCAACTGAGCCACCCAGGTGCCCTGAATCTATTACTTTCTTCTAAAGAGTTGGAAAAGAGTGTTCTGTAAGCTTTTAGTCTTTTATGAAAACCTGGAAGAGAGCTTTTTTTTTGGGGGGGGGGGACCTTTTTTGCATGACTTACATTTTGTTGTCCAAAGAAATAATTTCAAGAAATCCTTTGACTCCTGGCAAAAATAACTCCTCACTTATTTTAACAGCACAGAATCTTTTGGCTAATTTTTGTTGTTGCTGTTATTCTTAATTGAATTATAGTTGACATACATTAAAATAAAAATACTGAAGTATTTAGTATTTTATTTCATTTTAAAGTAAAAATGCCTTCCAAATACTGAAACTAGGGCCAAATGCCTCTTCTGGTATGACCTAGAAAATGATAAGGGTATACTGAGCCAGGCAAAAATCTCAGCTAAACCAGCAGGAGCAGGCTGGTTTTAGGGAAATAAACAACCTCAGCTCTGCCATTTTAAACCTTTGTGTCCTTTCACCAACTACTGATCTTCTGTGACTCAATAATCCTGACATCACCAGACTGAGATACATATTGTTATTACCCTCCCCCCCCCTCCCTGTTTTATAGAGGAGGAAATGAGCTTTTAATAACTTGGCCAAATTCACTAGAGGTGGCGGCACCTGGATGTGTGACCAGGTTAGTCTGTATGCTCAAGTCCAGCACATCATGGATCTCGCCACCCCACTCGACAGATGAGGAAACTGAGGCCAAGAGAGAGGAAGTGAATGACCCAGGGTCAGACAGCTGGTTGTGCACAATAAGTCTTAATTAGAAAATAGAAAAAAGTAGTTTACCAAATGATATAAAGTCCAGCTCTCCAGAAGCTAAAGCAACGCACTCCTCATAAACAAAATACCACTGAGATCCCCCAGCTTGGGACTTTCAACTAAGCATTGTCCTCTGTTTATGACTTACAGGTGAGGCCCATGTAGAAGGGCAGGAACATTTCTACATGGAAACACAAACTATCCTGGTTATCCCAAAACAGGAAGATAAAGAAATGGTGCTATACCTTGGAACGCAGTTTCCGAGTCATGTGCAGGTAACAGGATATTTTTGGAAAATGAGACTCCGGCTAACGGTGTGCTATAAGGCCCTACAACCAGGCACTCTGCTCTGGGGAACTTTGGATTCTTTCCACTCCCGTGACTCAAACTCTCTGTATATTTGACATAAGCTACAGTCCAGAATGAAGAAAATGGGGCAAATATTTCCCTAAAAGGGCAGACTTTTCAAAGAAATGAAAATTTTGCTACCTTTCAAAACATGTGCAAGATTTATCTTACCCTTATAACAATTGATAGTGTAAAACCTAATGTCAGGGAGGTCACAGCCTTAGTATTATATTTAAATTTCCCCTGTGGTTCATTGGTGTCGTTTCTCTGTCTTAATGTTTGCATGCATTGGTGATGCACATTTAAAGTGATTACATTTCCAGTGCAGTAGCAGGTGATTTCCAGGCCTATTCCAGTGGTTGAGATATAAGGCGTTGCTGCACCCAGGCAAGTAAAGGAAATCCTCTGACATCCCCCTCTTCTGAGATATAGAGATGTTGGTTCTAGAATAGTGTCTGGCACAGGGGATACTTAAACAGTTGTACTGGGAGGAGGAGTAATGACAAGCATCACTGAGGGGAAAGCTGAGGGCTTCCTGGTAGAGCAGAGTGAGTTGGTGCCTTGGGGTCCTGCAGGGGTGGATAGGCTCAGTGGGAAGAGGAAGCTGCTATTCAAGGCAAAATGAAAGTCTGAGGGCACTGATGTTGAGCTGGGGTGTGTTTGTGGCCTCCACGGTTGCAAGTTCTGAAGTGGACAGCAGAGGAATGAGGAGTTATGGTTTTGCCCCTAAAAAATTATGTGATCTCCCACAAGTGCCGGGCACCAGTATGTTTTTCTATAAATTGAGGGAGGTGATAAAGATCACCTCTGAGCTCTCTTTTGACAGAGAGTATGCAGCTATGGGCTCCAAATGGATAAAATGTATGTCTCAGGTTACCATTGCTATCTATCATCAATACCTTCTAAGGTACAATTAGTTAACTTCATGAGGCATTTCCCAGCGGTAAGGAGGGTACAGGGTACTCACAGCCCACAGCCCAGAACCCCGGGGCAATATCTAAAGCAGGCCGAATAAAGGATTTGAATAGATAAAGAAGGTCTATGAATGACTAATAAGCACACAAAAAGATGCTCACAGCTTTGTCACTAAGGAAATGTACATCAAAATCACAATGAGATACCACTCTACATCCACTAGAATGGCTGTAATCAAAAGACAGTAACAAATGTTGATGAGGATGTGGAGAAATTGAAACCTTCATACATTGCTGATGGGCATGAAAAATGGCACAGCCTGGAAAATAGCATGGCAGTTTCTAAGGATATTAAAGATAGTGACTACATAACCCAACAATTCCATGACTAGGTATCTACCTGAGAGAACTGAAGTCATCTACCCACACAAAAATTTATGCGTGAGTGTTCATAGCAGCATTGCTTACAATAGCCAAAAGTGGAAACAGTCCAAACGCCCATCAATTGATGAATGGGTGAACAAAACATGGTATATCCATACAGTGGAATATCATTCAGCCATGAAAAGAATGAAGTACAGTTACATGCTACAACATGGACAACATGCTTTCAACAACCTTGAAAACATTATGCCAAGTGAAAGAAGCCAGTCACAAAAGACCACATATTGTATGATTAAGTTTATATGAAATGTTTCAAACAGTAAATCTATGGAGACAAAAAGTAAATCAGTAGTTGCCTAGTGCTGGCGGGGCTGGAGGAAGATAAGGAGTGACTGCTCAGTAGATCCAGGGTTTCTTTGGGGACGCTTAAATGTTCTCAGATTATGGTGATGGCTGCACAACTCTAAAGATTCTAAGTTATGGAACTAAGTATGTTCTAAGTATTTGTTCTAAGTAAATGTTCTATTTGTTGAATTACGGGGCTTCTTCAACTAGGCAGAGGGGAAGCACACAGGTGAGGAAATAAACTATCAAATTGCACTGACGTGGCTTTGGGGACTTACCTCTTGCAGGAATTTGTGGCTGTAGCATTAAACATTCCAAGGAGTAGAATCGCCTGCCATGTGAAAAGAACTGGAGGAGGGTTTGGGGGAAAAGTGACCAAGCCTGCTGTGCTGGCAGCCATCAGTGCTGTAGCCGCCAACAAGTAAGAGTCGCAATAGCCGCTGTTAATGGCAGCCGTCCTGGCCCTGCAGAGACCATCGTGTCCTTCTGGTCCTGCACCCCAGCTTCCGTCCCACGGGTCACAGCCTTTCGTCTCTGGGGACGGGGTGGGGGGGGGCAGGTAGCAGGTCAGGGAAGGAACACTGGACCTGAGCCAGAGGATCTGTGTTCTAGTCCTGCTCTTGAACTGCCACTCACTCACAAGGTCACCTTGATAAGCCACTTCAGTTTCTTCACCCATAAATTGGTGAAAATAATATCTACTTGTCTTGTAAGATTATTGTGTAAAATAGATGTAATCACTGTGTGTCTTGACTCAGATGTAACCATGTATTGCTTTTTCATTGACTTTAACTCTTTAAAATGTTTATGTTTTAAATTGTTAAAGTAAATCAAACTGAGATTGCCTGAGTGGAAGGAGGGTCAAAACCCTAACCTTATAAGGGACATGTTTTGTCATGAAATAAACCAGGGTCTGCTGCTCCTGGGAATATTCACTTAGCCTCTGCATTATCCAGAGGGAATAGCCAGACACAGGAATAGCCATGACTTTTGTGAACCTTATAACTACTAAACCTCTCATAAATATTCAAGACAAACTTAACTTATCCTAGGCTACCACTACAAAAAGAAAAACTGTGAACGACCTTAGCTCATTGGCACTTTCCAACAATAGAAAAGGCTGTCTTATACATATGGGTGTGCAGGCACTGAGAACATTCCTTCAGAAGCCAGAGGAGTCCTCGATGGACATTTTATGAACATGGAGGCTGAATGAAAAGGAGCCTGAGCTCAACAGAGCATTGGTTCTCAACTTTTCCAGCCTCAACATCCCCCATGGCAGTTATTTTAATGCCCCATTTAATATCCCAAAGTAAAGTTCATAATAATATAACCTACTTATACACATAATAGCAAAATAATCATACAATGCCTTAATGTTATATTAAAAAAATTAAAGGAAAGTAACTTACAATGAAATAATGTAGCATTTCGATATATAAATTCTCAGACATGACTAAATCAGGATAATAATAGTAATCGTGTTTTTTTAATTTTAATGTTCCCACAAACTTCTGAAATGTTGTTTAAAGCATGTAACTTCCCTCATTAAAAACCACTAAGCCTGATTATCTCAAGCCCCCTTCCCCATCTCTTTGTCTCTACAATTTATGAAGCATCCAGCATATTAATAGAGTCATTTCCTATAGGACTGGCTGCCCAATCCGGTTTATTCTAGAGCGTGGTGACGACATGCTGATAACTGCTGGCCGCCACCCACTCCTGGGAAAATACAAAGTGAGTGAGATCAGAAATTTTAGGAAACGGCCTAAAACATTGTTCAGTGATAACCAACCAACCAACCAGCCAACCAACAGGAAGAACAATTACTAAATTCCATACCATCCAGGAATATTTGGATGCTGCCTACAACCGACCAGAACTTTCTGTTGGGATCCTAGTCAACTTGGGCATCAGCCTCAGTGTCCCTCTGGTGACTGTCACTTCGAACCATGTTCATAAATTAGGTAGACTGACAACTGTGATCACATGTGTTTGTGTAGTAATGTGGTTGTATTGAGAAAGTGGTTTTATTTATATCACTTTGCAGATTGGATTCATGAACAATGGTGTGATCAAAGCTGCTGATGTTGAATATTATATCAATGGTGGATGCACTCCTGATGAGTCTGAGTCGGTAAGAAATATGCTTTTCCCAGAGGCTACCAGTTGAGCTGTATGTGTCATACTTTATTTGCATGAATATTTGTCATATAAAACAGATAAGTTCTGTGAAGCATTCTAGTTAGAGATAAAATTAGGTTAAGTGGTTTTGAATATTTGATAGATGTGAATTCTTGTTTTGTTTTGCTTTAATTCAGGTAACGGAGTTCATTGTGCTGAAATCTGACAATGCATATTATATTCCTAATTTCCGGTGCCGGGGTAGGCCCTGCAAAACAAATTTGCCATCCAACACGGCCTTCCGAGGATATGGCTTCCCCCAGGCTGCAGTGGTAGTAGAAGCTTACATAACTGCTGTGGCATCTCAGTGTAACTTATCCCCTGAAGAGGTAATAAGTCAGAACCCCCTAAGGAAACAGCTTTGGTTCAAATATATCTTGAGTACCTACATATAACATTGTATCCGCTTCTAAGTAGATATAAAGAAATAAAGTACACCATCTGTGTATCAGTTAGCTTTTGATATGTAACAAGTCAACCACAAAATTTAATGGACTAAAATAACACAAAGTATTTCTTATGGTTCTCAGGGTCAGCTGGGTAGCTCTTCTGATCTGAGCCAGCTCAGCTGGAGTTTTATGGTTTAAGACAGCTTCATTTACGTGTCTGATAGTCACTGGGCCAATTAGTCTAGGGAGCATCTCAGCTGAGAAGGGTCATGTCCACTTCACAGAGTCTCATCCTCCAGCAGACTAGCCCAAATTAGTTCTCATGGTGGTGGTCACAGGGTTCCCAAGAGTGGCAGGAATGTGGCAAGCCCACAAGTGTCTGCCTGTATTAATATGTATTAATATGCCCCATGGGCCAGACCAAGTCATATGGCCAATCCCAGAGTCAGGGTGAAATCACCTAAGAGCATGAATACAGAGAATGAAATGATTGCCATTTGTGCAAACATTCCACCACAGCTCCAGATTTTGAGGAGCTAATTTGAACAGTTAAGAATAAGGAAATGTTGTGTAGGGGTAGAATAATTTTGAGTGGGGAGAATTTTGTCTCACCACTAACAAAACTTGTGACAGGGCTGCTATTTCTCAGGGTTATGGTGAAGTTAACTGAGATAATACACTTACCCTACAGCCTGGAGCAGATGAAGCGTTCACCAGTAGTTTCTATTGTTATTGTGGTTATTGTTGTTATTGTGATGTTTACATATGTATATTTGCACTTGCATATTTATAGCCATTTAAATAGTTTCCTTTTTTAGAAAGACTTTCTTCATATCAGGTATTTAACAAAAACCCATGCTCCGCTAATGGAATAAGCATATATCCTTAAAATCCATTTTATTGTCTTTCAGGTTAAAGAAATAAACATGTATAAGACAATTAATGAAACAACCTACAAGCAGACATTTAATCCAGAGCCCTTGCGAAGATGCTGGAAAGAATGTCTGGAGAAATCTTCATTCTCTGCTAGGAAACTGGCTGCAGAGGAATTTAACAAAAAGAACTACTGGAAGAAGAGGGGGCTTGCTGTGGTCCCCATGAAATTTACCGTTGGGTTCCCTGTGGCCTACTACAATCAGGTGAGGTTGAGAGAGGTGTCTGTCTTCTCACCAGAAGCCCTTTTCCACACGACTGGCTGTCTGAAAACAGCAATCTCGTGCAACTAGGGATGGTCCCTCTGGGGAGAAAGACGAAACCGGGGCAGATTCCTACAGCAGGGAACAAAGTGGGTTTAGGCAAGCGTTGGGCGCCACAGGTATCAGGGCAGATCGGGTGCGACATGGTACCAGGGGCTCAGAAAGCCATCAATGGGCAAAGTCTAGCTCAAGGGGCCTGACCTTGGGCAGGGCCCCAAACATAAGCATTGGGGCCTGGGGTCTCATTTCAAATCCATGAGAGAATCGGGAGAAATAAGAGGATCTCTTTCTCTCTTTCCTAAATTCTTAGTGGCAGCAGTGGGGTCATTTGAAGACAGAGCTTTCAAAAACTCACGAGAACAGACAGAGCCACCCCGTTGGTGCAGGAACTTGGAGTTACTGTGTGAAAGCTTGGTGACTGGTGTGCCTTGTTTTTAGTGTCACCTTGAACAGTGTTTCATGGGGCTCTGCTCTGGATGCTGTCTTATTTTTTGCTTCTATCCCCATCAACCTCTGAACTGTCCCCTTAACAAACCTATGCCGAGGAAGGAATAGAGGCCCCCTTCACAGTATGAATGTCTCTCACCCGATTATCTTCCGGATACACCTTTCCTCGGTGCCCACGAACAAGGCAGAGAGCAAAATGAGAGGGCAAGGGGGGAAGGCCAGCTGCTCCGCTTGGAGCAGCTGCTGTCTTGCCCCCCCGGGCGGCGGGGCGGGGAGGGCTTCTCAAGCTACAATAACATGCAAGACCCCCTTGAAAGGAAAAAAATTTCTGTGGACTCTCAATGATCACTTACATGATTTATTTTGATGTTATTTAACTGTGAATAATCTCAAAACAAGGAATAAGCTTCCTATAGCTCTTATGCCTTTATAAAATACAAACAAAACTGGAAGTTAAAAATTATATTATAAATGCCAGTAAGAAAATAGTAACATTACCTTAACGTAGTAGAAGATGTGGCTTCTTCTTCTTCTTTTTTTTTTTTTTAAGATTTTATTTATTTGGCAGAGAGAGACACAGTGAGAGAGAGAGCACAAGCAGGGGGAGAGGGAGAGGGAGAAGCAGGCTTCCCGCCGAGCGGGGAGCCCGATTCGGGGCTCGATCCCAGGACCCTGGGATCTTAACCTGAACCGAAGGCAGACGCTTAACGACTGAGCCACCGGGCCCCCCCAAGATGTGGCTTCTTTAAAACTCAATCCTCGCTCACAAAATGATGGTAGTTCTGGCTGCTGCTGTACAAGGCATTTTGAAATCTTTATCCTAAATGTCTACGTAGGGTGTGCTGACTCACCGTCCCACCACTTGTCTACGAGATGCCCCATTAATTAAAGTAGTCCTACTTAGTGGTTGTACAATCATCAACATAAAATGTAACATGGGATCTGAAAGCATGTGGCAATACTCATTGTTACATGGTTATCCATTACTCTCGTTAGATTATCATAAGGTGAAAACACAGAGTTTAAAAGTTCTTGTAGAGAACTTGACAGTCCTGAGAATACAGTCTCAGACTCAAGAGACCGGCATAGGTAAATTAGTTGATATTTTCCATACTTGGTAGCAGGGGCACAGGCCATCAGCACAGGGGTCGAGGTCCCAAGGAGGCACCTGCAGGATGCTGGGCCACATGCACCAGCACGAGAGAGGAATTGCTCTAAAGAAGAAGTCCAGCAACTTGCAAACCACCTAACGTAGGCCAGCCTCCTCCCTCCTAAAGCCTGGTTCCTGGAGCCATGTGCACAGACTGTGGGTTCTTCCACTGGAACAGTCAGCCCCAGAGAGAGACAACAGCAGTGAGTTTGAAGGAGACAGCCTGGCATGGGAGTGGAGGACACTGGGCTCAAGTTAGGAGTTGTGGGTTCCAGTGCTGACTCTGTCACAAACTAAGCACCTGGGTCTGGCCATTCTCCTCCTCTCCAGGCTTCTGTTCCCCCATGTGCAAAGTGAAAAATTTGGACCAAATCGGTGGATTCCAAACCTGGCCAATCATCAGAATCACCTGGGAGCTTAAAAAATACATGTTTAGGCTCCACCTCCAAACTTCTACTGAGTTGAAATTTCCAGAATGAGACCCATACTTTTTCCCTACCATGATGCTGAAGGTCAGCAACATTTGGAAACCATTAAAACATCTCAAGGTTCTCCCAGCTCCTCTAGGATCCCAGGCAGTTTGTGCCCAGAAATTTACTCATACAGGTTCTATTTGCTTTAAAATGAATTTTCATGCCTGGAGAGAAGAATAATAAACTACCGTACAAGTTGAGGCTTTGGAGTGGCCTCAAAGCAATGACACAAGGCCTCCAGAGGCCAGGGACTGGTAGGAGGGGAGATGAGCCACCATTCAGACATTGACATTGATGGTTCTCCAGTCTGGGGTTTCTTGACAGGGGTTGTCTTTTGCTACCTGTGAAGGCTTTCTTCCCTAGTGCAGATGGTGAGAGATTGGCTCAATAAAGCAAAACCGTTCATCTGGCAACCTCAGCTAAACTCTCAGCAACATTTGGCCTCATCGTTTTCCAAACTGGTGTAATTATTTCCCCTAGGCTGCTGCTCTAGTCCACATCTATCTTGATGGCTCCGTCTTGGTGGCTCATGGTGGCTGTGAAATGGGACAAGGCCTTCACACCAAAATGATTCAGGTGAGATAAGTGCCCGTCATCACCACTGTAGCAAAGTAGAGCCCCTTACCGTCAGCTGAGCAGGAGAAATACCATCACGCTACATGCATGGATCCACTGTAAGACTGTTCTTGATTTCAGGAATGCAGACAGCAGGGGGGTGAGGGAAGCAAGTGTTAGAACTGAGGAAATATGTGATCTTATTCTTCCTGAACAAAAAAAATCAGGTCTTCTGAAAAATGTGATTCCAGTTGTTTGTTTGTTTGAAGATTTTATTTATTTATTTGACAGAGAGAGACACAGCGAGAGAGGGAACACAAGCAGGGGGAGTGGGAGAGGGAGAAGCAGGCTTCCCGCGGAGCAGGGAGCCTGATGTGGGGCTCGATCCCAGGACCCTGGGACCATGACCTGAGCCGAAGGCAGACGCTTAATGACTGAGTCACCCAGGCACCCCGTGATTCCAGTTTCTAAAGATAAAATATTTTTCAGCTTTGTGGCACCTGCTCAAAGCAATACTATGTTAATTCAGATCTTCAGTTAAAAATGGATGTGTTTAAAAGGATGAGAAATTATGTTCATAGAATTCACAATCTACTTAGGAACGCCACATGACTGGCCATTCTGTGTACTAATTCAAAGACGTGTTTCTAATACTTTTTAAAGAGCAAGCGATTATTTGTAATAGGAAATTTTTCCTTCTTTTTTTAATATTAAATAAGAATTTGTTAAATATGACACCTGAATCAAATTTTGGGAGCAGGTATGTGTGGGGGAGGTGGAGGGAAACAAAGCTTCTCTCCCAATGAGAAATAGGGAGAAGATACTTTCCTTAAGGAAATAATATTATTTGAGTGCTTGGAATTAGGAAATTACAAAAATCCACAGGGCCTTCTTCGAACATATCTTGCTTCTTTACAACAAAATCCTTATGCCCGCAAAATGTCCCACAAAAGAACCATAATCTGCTAAATTATCTGTAAATCACAAGCAGATGAAGGTAAAACAATAAGACCAGGCCTCAACCTCGCCTGCTGCATGTGTCCTACTAAACTAGATGTCCAAGATGACTGTACCGCTCTTATGAAACTGGTATAAAAACCAAGCACAAAAGGATTCTTTGGTTGCTTCAAACTCATAATCTACATATAAAATCCAAGATGCTATCTTAAATATTTGTCCCAATAGGACAGTCAGGTTTTATACTCAGTTCAAAAAAAGAACTAAAAAGTTTTTAATATGGGGGGGTGCTTAAAGTCAATGAAACAAAGAATGTTCTTCTGCTTCCGGCAGGTGGCTAGTCGAGAACTGAACATCCCCCGGTCGTATATACACCTGTCTGAAACAAGCACCGTCACAGTGCCCAATGCTAGCTTCACGGCAGCGTCGATGGGGACAGACATCAACGGGAAGGCTGTACAGGTGACTTTTCTCTCAGTTGTCAGTCATCAGTGACAGTGCTGGAGGAGACCTTGTCCCACCCCTTCTTTTATGGAAGATGAAACTGAGTCCGAGAGAGGTCAAGTGGCTGGTTGCAGATCATCCCGCTAATTAGCTGCGGAGCCAGGGCTCCAAGGCCAGTTTTCTGAGGCTCCCATCTGGTGCTCTTTCTACTGTCCTGGGCTGCTTTTCATAATTAATGTTTGGTTGCATGTACAACCTGCAACTTTCAGCAGCCTCCCAATATATGAGAGAATCCCTCCCTGCTCTTACCCCAGCACACCAGAGAAGTGCAGAGTAATCGCATCACTAACAGGGCATCCTCATTCCAGGAAGGGCTTGACCTGTCTTTTAACCTCTCTAAGGATCAGTTTCTTCTTCTGCAAAACTTCACCCAAATACCACCCATCTCATAGAATCACTGGGTGGCTTGCAGAGATCATGCAACAAAGCCACCACCACCTCCTCCCTTCTCCCCACCCTCCAACCTCCAGAAAACCACTGATTGACCATTAGTCACCCACAAAAGACAAACACCAAATTTAAAGAGAAAATTTCAGCCTGTTGAATATGCCCATATATCATGTGAACCATGGATTCCCAAAGTATGTTCCTTGGAACAGTGGTCCCATGATGTTCTCAGTGGGAAAAAAGGATTCTGTAGTCAACAAGTTTGGAAAATGTTGCATAGTACATCCTACTCATAGAGGCTTATGATGCATATTAGCATAATAAATGCTCTGACAAGTCCTGCAGTATAGAAACCTCTTTAACTTTGTTTCACTGTTTTACCCAAGCTTGCTTACCCATGAAAACATTTTCATTCATAAAACCCCTCCTAATACCTATAGAATCAGCACCCAAGAAAAACTGTCCAGGAAATTCTAATTCAGTTAAAACATGTAGGTGACTGAGTCCATTTTTTACCTTTTATCTAGATTCTAGTTGCCTTGCAAGCACAGGTGGCACAAAGACACCCAGTGCATGGCTAGACATAGTCTCAGGCATTGATAAAGCAGACATACTAAAAAAAGAAAAAAAAAGGAAACTGAATATTTTTTAAAATATTTTTATATTTTATAATGAAGAATCATCGTAAAAAAGTCATCAATTTGTGTGACTTCTTCACACTTATTTTACTGATCCCACATTGATTTAACGAACATTTACAGAGGGCCTGCCATGTGCTAGGTAGTATAAGCACTAAGGGTCGGTAAAGCAGTAAGTGAAACAGGACAAAGTCCAAAGAGCTTGATCTCATAGAGCTTACATTTAAGCAGACAATCAATCAATCAATCAATCCTTGACCCAGGTTGTGAACACAGCAAGAAAAGAAGCCATGCAGGTTATTTGGGAGCAGAGGGAGCTAGCTTACTATGCTCGAGAAGCTGCAGCAGGCCTGGGGGACTGGAGCAGAGAGAGCAAAAGGGAGCAAGGTAGAAGAGCTAAGAAAGATAGTGGAGGAGTGAGATTGCGGTGTATATGTTTATTCTTGAAGCTGGATAAGGGGGCTAGCGCATTATTCTCTCGACATTTATCTATTTAAAATTTTTCTGTAATGCAAAAAAAGCTGGAAAATTTTGTATCTGGCATTTAGAGCTTCAATAGAGGGAAGTGACCCTACCAAGGTGAGAGAATTCTCCATACAAAGAAAGGAGTTTGGGAGGTCACAAAAGAATGAAATTGTTCTCTGCAATATCTCACTCTCTTAAAGGGAAGACTGTCAGACTGCTGAGTGTAAAGTTATGTGTAGGAGTACAAGGTCAGGACACAATTAGGAGAAGAATACCTGATATTTGGGCAGGCAGGAACCCTGTGACTTAGCTTTGCCTCAGTGTGGCCCTCTTTTGGAAGGCACCCATTTGTAATAAGGTCAGTGATTGAAAGCTGAATGAACCAGCAAAGAGATTTATGAAAACAAGGATCTCTGGGGTGCCTGGGTGGCTCAGTCAGTTAGGCGGCTGACTCTTGGCTCAAGTCATAATCTTAGGGTCCTGGGATCGAGCCCTGTGTCAGGCTCCCTGCTCAGTAGGGAGTCTGCTTCAGGATTCTCTTTCCCTCTGCCCTTCCCCCTACCCACTCTCTCTCTGTCTCTCTCTAAAATAAATAAATTTTAAAAAAAGAAAGAAAGAAAACAAGGATCTCCCTAACATGTGAGAAGCCAGAAACCATTTCCCAAAAAGAGGATGATAGAAAAGGAGCAGAAACTAAGAGGGGGCATGAGAGGTGATCTGAGGCTGAGGTGAGTACATAAGGGCAGGCATGAACAGATTCATGTTTGAATTAGGGGTGGAAGCCAAATTGGGGCCCACTGATACCAGGAGTCAGCAGGTGTAATCTCAAGGGTCCAAGATTTCACCTCAATCCTTCTTATTTTCATTTTACTGATGTTTTAAAAATTTAAAAAGCACACTTTGCATCATCAGAATGACCACTTTGTAAGTGGAGTGTTGCCATGAGATCTCTGCCCACATTTGGGACCAAGAAGTATACTTTGTGTTAAGGCAACAAGAAAAGAGCAGTGATGGACTTCATAGGTAAATGCTGTTTTTTCTTACCCAGTGAAGAGCTGATGATGGCAAGGTATAAAGTGCAGATGAAAATGTAGTGGCGATTTACATAAGAAGAACGGAGAGAAAATTGCTCTGTCGGCTGGCACGCCACAGGCACACTGAACTCCACCGTCCGTGGGCGAGAGCAGCCAATACGGCCGCATTCCAAGCAGCAGTTCAGCTTCAGAGAAACAGCATCATTACCCAACTAAATTAATGTTGTTATTTTGAATTTTACTGGTATATAGATTGGTTTATGTGCTTTGTCGTTTTATTTTTGCTTTGGAGGTACAAAAGAGCTAACTCTAAGGAGACTCAACCTAGCTTTATGTTAGCATATATTAAAACAACATTATAATAAAAATAATGGGTTAGCCTGGTGATGGGTATTAAAGAGGGCACGTACTGAATGGAGCACTGGGTATTATACTCAGACAATGAATCATGGAACACTACCTCAAAAACTAATGATGTACTGTATGGTGATCAACATAACATACTAAAATTAAAAACAAAACAAAACAAATAATAATGGGCATCAACATCTCAAGATCCACAAGAATATTTGTTTCCTTCAAAGGGGTTCCCTACATTACGCAACTTTAAGAATCTCTGCCTACAGGACTAGCAAGCAGGTTCACAAAACTGACAGATTCCCTTTGAATTGATTTGAATATTTAACATTTTGCTATTTCCTGTGCCTTTTATTTCCGATGTGATTTCAAATATTTATTTTTAGAATGCCTGCCAAATTCTTATGGCCCGTCTTCAGCCAATCATCAGAAAAAACCCTAAAGGAAGATGGGAGGAATGGGTGAGTATTCTCTTTATTACTCCTGCCAGGAAAAGTCAGATACATCCAGATGGGCAATGGCCCTAAGTGCCTGGGCTGATGGGTGGTGCCCATTCAAGAAACAAAGCATTTATTAACACTTACTTCTGCCTTTCTGAAAAAGCAAAAGCGATGTCTGGATTCACTGAAACTTGATTTTATTTCAGAGCCTGATTTCTCACAGAGCATGGTAAGAGCATGGGCTCTAAAGTAAAACACACATTAGGGTTACTGTCCCTGCTCTGTCACTACTAGCACTGGGAGACAAGTTCCACCCTCAGTGCCTCAGGACCTTGGTTTTCTCACCAGAGCAACAGAGATAATAGCAGTCCTACTATCAAAGGATTACTCTATTTTTAATAATAATTATTATCATTACCATTAGTATTCTTGTTCCTAGCTCTACCCAGGTTACTCCAGTAGGGAAGCTGACATAATATACTGAGACCGCCAGTGAAATTATTTGGGAAAAAAGCAGAGTAAAAGTACATACATATATAGACAGACACATACACATATAAACGTGTTGTATATATACGTATCTGTGTAGATACTTACATACAAAAGTACATGAATATGGTCTAGCCCTCTCCTTAATTTAAAAAGCCAGAAAGGGGGATACATCCTGGGTGGCTCAGATGGTTAAGCATCTGCCTTCAGCTCAGGTCATGATCCCAGGGTCCTGGGATCGAGTCCCGCATCGGGCTCCCTGCTCTGCGGGGAGCCTGCTTCTCCCTCTCCCTCTCCCTCTGCTTGTGCTCTCTCTCTCTCTCTCTCTCACAAATAAATAAATAAAATCTTAAAGATTTAAAAAAATAAAAAGCCAAAAAGGGTTAAAAAATAATAAACTTTACACTGTGCAACCCAAAACACTAAAGGGCCTCAGAGCATAGCTAGCAGCTGCCCCTACACACCTCTCTTGAAAAGCATAACCTGTGGCTTGTACAAGGCGTACATCTCAACTGAGGTGAATGTGCGTAGAAAGCTTGCTCCAAACAGGAGGAGGAAGGTATTTTTCATTACTTTCCCTAAATTTATATTTCTTTGTAACCAATCATCTCTTCCAGGTTGCAGAAGCCTTCGAAGAATCCATCAGTCTCTCGACTACTGGATATTTCAAGTAAAGGACATTTTTACTTTGGGTTAGATTACAGCTGGGCAGAGATGGTGCACACTCATCCGTCCAAACAGATGCCCGGAGAGCCCGGGAGCTCTGCTGTGTCCCCCCTGTCAGCCCTCAGTCCTGGGTCATGGCAGGGAGGTCTAGGGACTCCACCAGGAGGGACACCACAGCTGTTGACACACACTCGAAAACCCATTCCACTAACTGCCTGCTGGAGGGTAGGGGTCAGACAGTAGTGTGCCTTCTCCCCGTGCCTGTGGTGGAACTCTACAACTCTGATCACACACCCCCTTGCCGAAGAAGGGGAGGGAGGCCGGCAGCCGTGGGGTGGGTGCTCCGTTTATCTCCAGGCCCCACAGTACAGTGGCAATGAAACCACTAGTGGGGAAAGGGCCTGTCCTTTTCTCTGCTGATTTCTCTTCTCAGAGGCTACCAGACATATATGGACTGGGAGAAGGAGAAAGGTGACCCCTATCCATATTATGTTTATGGAGCATCCTGTTCTGAGGTTGAAGTTGACTGTCTGACTGGGGCTCATAAGGTAAAGAGCAACATTTGTGTTCACCATCTGCATAGTGTAAATACAAACACTGACGTGTTTTCCATGCTGTACGTGAGAATCAGCTTGATCCTCCAGGTGGAAGAACCAGGGACAGATATATAATTTTAGTAAAGATCTATTTTAAATAAATCATATTTTCCACTATATATTTTCTCTTGGAACAGCTCCTTAGGACTGACATCTTCATGGATGCTGCTTTCAGCATAAACCCAGCCGTGGACATTGGACAGGTGCGTGATACCAGGACCCTCTGACCACAGGAACTTTTGATCAGTTCCATTCAGAAAAGTATTTCCCAGAATCCTCCAAATGTTGTTTACACCTGGTGCAAGTACTCTGCAGTATATATTATATATTTTACATACACACACACAAATAGATAAAATATTAGAAGAAAATTCAAGAAAAAGTTAACAATCATTGTCTTTGTATGGCAGGAATATGTGTGACTTATCCTGCTTTATAATTCTCAGTGCCTTCTAATTTTTCTTCATGAATGTTCATAATTAGGGAACACTATGTAAATACATAATAATAAAGTTACATTAGTATTCATATTAATATTAAATTTAAACAGACTGCAATTTAGGGAAATATAAAAGAAAAAGAAATACTTAAACATAATTTTTTGCCTCCTGCCGAATTTAATTCTGATTTTGATCTTGCAAACAATAAAATTAACTCACCAAAAGTCTTTTTAAACTTTGAGTTAAAACCTTTCCAGCTGTTGGTATAGCTTTGCTTTTTTCTAGCCTTGTTACTGAAGGTGGAGCCAGTGGACCAGCCACATCAGTCCACCTCAGACCTACTAACCGGCCCCCAGGTGAGGCAGGGCAGCTGGTCCCCGGTGTCCACCTGAGTAGCATGCTGGAGCAGTTGAGCAGCTTGGCATCACACCTGACGGACACATGGTGCTTTCATCTGCCAACAGGTTCCCAGCATCCTAAGTCCTAAGAGATTGGTTTACCTGGGTTGGCCATTGGGCTTTATAAGGAACAATTTTATTGATCCCTCTGTGCTTCTCAAAATGTGGTCCTCAGACTCTGCAACAGAAGAACTTGTAAGTGTTTATTGGAAACATGGATTCCTGTACCCAGGAATTCAGCCCAGGCTTAGACTTATTCCATCTTAACTTTCCTGGGCTGAGACAGAAACCGGCACATTTAACCTGTACCTGAAATTCATCTTAAGTCTGTAAAGTTTGAGAACACAGCTCACCCAGTCCTTGCCTCCCCTTCCCTTTCTTACCCCCTCCTCCCAGCTCCTTTCTGCCTCTTTATTGTTTAAGCAAAGGCAGAAAGGGAGATGTCATGATGAGGAAAACCCTACATTTGTCTCATTAGAAAAGGAAAGAAAACTAGAAGTATGTTAGACTTGATCTCTTAGACTTCGATCTTTTCCTTTAGGGATAAGCAGTTGGAAATATCCAAATATAGAATTTAGATTTGTATACCTTATTCCTTAATTTTACATTTTCAATAAAATGCAAACTATAACTCTCCTTCAATTCTTTAACCTCCAGGCAGACACCCCTCAAGCCTTTTTCCTAGGGCATATTAGTTTGTAAATAGAACTCAACATGACTTTTAATAAAAAATATTTAATTTAATAAAAGTTTTTTCTATCCTATCTTGTTTAACATTTATCTACTCTCTATGGTAATTTATAAAGGGAAGTAAAGAAATCCAGATATTATAATAACCTACAGTGTTCCATTTATTCTAGTTCATGTTCCTTTAACGTTAGCTTCTTTTCCCTCTAATTCAACAGACATTTATTAAGAACCTATGTATCAGGCCTCATGCTAGTAACAGAATACAAGAAGGCCAAGGCCTCAAAATGCTCATAAACATGAGAGAGAGCAAGATTGAAGAGGTGAACAAGGAAAATACCCTCTGAGAGCCAACATGATGGATGAATGTGTTCAAGATGCAGTGAGCCTGGAGGAAGTAGTTTCTAAATCCACCATGGAGGTGGTAGGAGGATCCAAAAGGCTCCAAATAGGCAGGAACTTGGAGGATAAATAGGAATTCTCCAGGGGGACAAGCTGAGGTAGGGAGCAGTGAAGAGAGTCAGGGGAAACCACAATACAAAGACTTGGAGGTCTGAATGAAATCTGGTGGGCTTGAGAATTACCCGGAACTTGTCCAGTGTCAGGTACCTGGAGGGTGGGTCACCTGGGCAAGAAGAACTAGGGATGAGGCCAGGTAGGAAGGCAAACACCAGACCTTGAAGGACCCTTTGTAAGTCCACCCCCGGCTGTCAAGAATGACTCACTATGGTTCGGAGCTCCATTTTCAGTCACATTGGAATATTTATTCAATCAATATCATATACTTAATAAGTTGTGAAATTTTTGCCTGTAGATTGAAGGAGCGTTTATCCAAGGCATGGGGTTCTACACCACAGAGGAACTGAAATATTCCCCGGAAGGTGTGCTCCACTCTCGAAGCCCAGATGACTACAAAATCCCGACTGTCACTGAGATTCCAGAAGAGTTCTATGTCACTTTGGTGCATTCCCGAAATCCCACAGCCATCTACTCGTCCAAGGTAAGAAAACAAGACCTCTATATTAGTTTGTAGGGCTACCATAACAAAGTACCACACACTGAGTGGCCTAAACAACAGGGATATATTTTCTCACACTTCTGGAGGCTAGAAGTCCAAGATCAAGGTTTGATTTCTTCTAAGACCTCTCTTTGGCTTGCAGACAGCCACCTTCTCACCATGTCCTCCCATGGTTATCCCCTCTGTGGGCACATGTCTGATGTCTCTCTCTGTATGTCCTAATTTCCTTTTCTTATAAAGACACCAGTCATATTGGATTGGGGCCCACTCTAAAGACCTCATTTAATTTCACCTCTTTAAAGACCTTATCTCCAAATATGGTCACAGTCTGAGGTAGGGGGTTAGGACTTCAACATATGAATTTTGAGGGAGCGCAGTTCAGTCTATAACAACCTACTCTTTCAAGAAATAATGAAATAGTCCCCTGAATTTGCTTACTCCTTTGAATTGAAAATCCCAACAGGAAAAGGGAAAAGAAAAGCAAATTCATGGCAGCGTGGTGCTTACTGACTTCAGAAGACCGAGTAGACTCTTCCCTCATGAGAGAGATCATGAAACAAATTTAATCAAACAAGAAAGGTCAAGGAAGAGTCAAACATCTAGGGTCATTAGGCTAAGTGCTACCATGAGATAAAACTGAAATTGTAGGCAAATTTCACCAGCCCAGAACTTTCTTTTCTACACTGTTCTCGCATGTTCTCCAGACTCAATTCTTTCTTGTTTGTCTTCCTCTCTCCACACCTCCCCAAACTGGAACAGGCTTTCAAACAAGTTTCTCACTATTTGCTCTGAGCTGTTAATAGCTGCTGATATAAGAGGAATTGACCCTACGTTCCCTGGAGCATATGGGCTCTAACTGGCCCATAAAGACCTATGGTGAGGGTTCTTGAACACAAGTGCACAAAAAAACACAACTTCCCCCAACTTATGTTCTATTCTGAGCCCACATCTGGTCAGACAGATGGCAGGCTACCCTTAGATTTTTCAGGAAATTGCCTCTCCTTCTTAAAAGTAGGTCAAGATTGGGAGGAAGGCAAGACTTCCTGTCTGATTGGCCTCTATCTCTGCTTCTGCACCAGGAGCATCTCTAAAGACCATCCTGACACAGGGTGCAATCCTGCCTTTTAGGGTCTAGCCACCTCCCTGCCAGTTTGCTCCAAACAGCACATAAGACCTTTCTGCTCCCCTCCTCCTCACTTCAGAGGAAACCCCTCCTTCTACCAGCTCTACCTCTCCTTCTACATTTGCTTTAGAGTAAAAATCAAAGCCAGGGATAGGCTTTTGCTTGGAGATAAAGGCCAATCTCTCCACTACGGCCCTGAGCACAGACCACAGACCAGATTACTTTGAAGGAAGAAAGAAGAAAAATCAGTACAAGCAATCATTGGTGAATCATTCAAAATATAATGCCACTACACTGTTAATTCAGAAACATCCAAGACACACCAGGGAAGTTAGCACACATGCAACTTCAGCAGGTCACTCTTTTTTTTTTTTTTTTTTTAAAGATTTTATTTATTTTTTAGAGAGCGAGCGAGAGAGAAACAGCATGAGAGGGGAAAGGGTCAGAGGGAGAAGCAGGCTCCCCGCCGAGCCAGGAGCCCGATGTGGGACTCGATCCCAGGACTCTGGGATCATGACCCGAGCCGAAGGCAGACGCTTAACCATCTGAGCCACCCAGGCGCCCCAGCAGGTCACTCTTAAGAGTCAGCCACCTCACTGTCTTTTAGGCTCAGCTACAAAGATTGT
Source organism: Neomonachus schauinslandi (assembly GCF_002201575.2). Taxonomy (NCBI): domain Eukaryota; kingdom Metazoa; phylum Chordata; class Mammalia; order Carnivora; family Phocidae; genus Neomonachus; species Neomonachus schauinslandi. The sequence goes on from NC_058405.1 coordinate 158,781,712, forward strand.
GGTTGTTTTGTCTGGGTTTTGAGTTAAACAAAAATGGTCTGGAGCCCAAAGTGGAATATTCTAGAGTGCACCAAGGGCTTTGGTCTTTAGGATTTTACCTGGGCCAAGGAACAGGAGGTTTTAGCTGCCCCACTATCCTGATGTTCTGGGGCATTTTCATGAGCTACTTTGAGGAGGGCCCCACACACAAATCAACAAGGGGCCGGGGGGTGGGGGTCGGTTCTGGCAATTCAGACCTACTCCATTCTAAGGACTATACAGCCAGAAGAGGTGAGAGAGTGTGTGCGTGTGCGTGCGTGCATGTGTGCACGTGTATACGTGTTTATGCACACGGGTGCGTGCGTGCGTGTGCGCACATGTATACGTGTTTATGCACATGGGTGTGTGTGTGCGTGCGTGTGCGTGCGTGCATGTGCGCACGTGTATACGTGTTTACGCACACGGGTGCGTGTGTGCGTGCGTGCGTGCATGTGCGCACGTGTATACGTGTTTACGCACACGGGTGCGTGTGTGCGTGTGCGCACGTGTATACGTGTTTATGCACACGGGTGTGTGTGTGCACGCGTGTGCGCACGTGTATACGTGTTTATGCACACGGGTGCGTGTGTGCGCGTGTGTGCGTGCGTGCATGTGCGCACGTGTATACGTGTTTATGCACACGGGTGCGTGTGTGTGTGTGCGTGTGCACAAATTTGTCCCAAGAGAACCATGCATTTCTGACAGCCTTTTGCCCTCCTCTCAGGGCTTGGGTGAGGCTGGAATGTTCTTGGGATCCTCCGTGTTGTTCGCCATATTTGATGCAGTGACTGCTGCCCGCAAAGAGAGGGGTCTGACCACGACCTTCACCCTGAATAGCCCAGCAACTCCTGAGTTTATTAGGATGACTTGTGTGGATCAGTTTACTGACATGGTAAGGGTGGTGAGGAGAGGTCCTTGTTGTAATCACCGCTTACCTGGACTTTCAGGTTCTTAGTATGGATTTGGTAACCATGACAAAACCCCAGGGCAGGTTCATCTTTTCCAATGAAAATTCTCACTCTGCCTCTACCTGCTACTATCTATATACTTTAAAGTAACTGCAAAGTGAGTGAACCTCTTCACATGATGGCTTGTTTCAGACCCCAAAGAAAAGCAGACTCAACTGAGTCAGTGCTGGTAGCAAATCCACATGGTAGCTAACTTCTTGAAACATTTTATCAAAATGCAGTTGATGTGGTATTGTGATCACCTAAATAACTAAATTAGATGAAATAGATATCTGATCTGGTCAATTATTCAGAAAGCATTTGTTAAGCAAACTAGTAAAAATAATTTAAATTGAAATATCAAAGTCTGGGCACTCTTTGATATGCCTTGTAATGACACACTAATAGAACACAGGTTCATTTTCCAGCTGCTGAAAATACGTCTAGAACTATTATTAGAGACTCTTCCTACTATTGCTGCTTACTGCAGCCCTAACTGAAGGTCTAGTATAAAATTAGATTGCACTTTATGCCTTTGAAAGTACAGGGCTTCTGAATAAGATGCATCATATCCCAAGCATAAGTTTGTGAGGATAAAGAGATTTATGACTCAAGGATTGAAAGGAATAGGAAAACTATATATTTGTGATAAGAATAAAATGGACATTGGCTTGTTCTTTTTTAAAAAACAATTTTTCTTCTAAATTACAAGTTTTTCATATATAACATTTTATTAATAATTATCTTCCCTCTTTCGATTTTTTTTTTTTTAGATTCCTAGAGATGATCCTTCAACATTTACACCTTGGTCCATCCATGTGTCTTAATCCTTTGTTTCTCTTAGAAAATGAAAGAATACATGATTGACCTTAAAATTTTCAAACCAGAGCAAAGTATAGATTGGCTCCTGATTGTCAAGAATAATTTTAGTATCTTTTAGTTATTCTCTGTGGTGTAGGTCACTGCATGATTATGTTTTAGGACATAAATTTATACCAAAAGATATAATGAAGCTTAAAATCAAAAATTCTTCTTTTCATTTGTATTCTCTTGAAGATCTACAACATCATGATTTTAAAACGTGGTAGAGTTTTCATTACCATGGAACAACTCAAGAAACTACTCATGCTTTGTTCTTCAGAAATCTGATCATCCCTAAAATCATCCAACCCCAAAATTCTCAGGATTGGATCCCCAAAGCCAATGGTGTGATGGTGATAACCAGCTCACTTGGAAAAATCCATGACTGATTGTGTTTTGCCAATTTCTGTGGTGTAAAGACACCCACCTTGGCCAATTCCAAGCCACTAACAATGAGGTCTCTGAACATGAGGTTGGAAGAAATGTCCAAAATTGGCTTTTGGGATCTCCAGCACTTCAAGCCTACCACAATCCTCATGTAAACCATCCAAAGTCTCCAGCTGGTCCTCATCTGCCATGAGCTCTGCTCCTCGTACAGTGTCTTCCTCTCCTGGGAAACCACACAGTTAAACAATGATCTCAAATCATTCTGCAGTCCCTTGCTTTGGCTTAGTGTCTAAAAGATGAAATCAGCACTACCTTTCTTTTGCCATTTCAGAGGAACACAAAAATCCTGAGGGTTTTTTTTTTTTTTAGTTATTTCTTAGCTATTTTACATTGCATTTTCCTAAGGAAATGCAGGGTTATGCCAGAGAAGATGTTCAGTCCCTATGAGGTTTGAAACAAAATAAACAATCTAAATCACTTGTCGGAATCTGTGTGCTAGATATTAAAGCTCTGCATTTATTAATAGTAATTTTGTGGTGGAAGAATAAGCATGAATGACTGTTCGTGTGTGTTTGAGACCAGATTGGAGGAAGAGAAGGCTGGCAGTAGAAAGGAAAGGCTTCTTTCCAAACTAAAGTCTCACCAGTCAGTGTCTCTTATTCTAAGAGAAGTGTGTGTATATGTGTGTGTGTGTGTGTGTGTGTACATATATTTTTAAATGTCTGTTTGAATTCATCCAATAATTTAGTTTGCCTAGAACCCAACCCACACAAACTCATTGTGCCAGACAGAACAGCGAAAATAGGATTACTGATATATTTTTCTAGCGGTAAAATAGGAAGACATATTTATCACAGACCCAAATTAATTTAAAAAGTATTATACTTCACAGACCGTGTGGTCAAAACCTCTGAAAATGCAGAAACTGAATTTTTACAAAATAAGTCTGATCACTTCAGCAGTACTTAATTAACTTGAAGAATTGGGGTTTGGGATAAAGTATTTACAAAAATAGTACATTTTATAGGATAGCACTTTCCAAACATAGGATTAAAATTCTAATGCCCTTAAAATTTGACAGTTTTTATTATCTATTATATTAAAACTTAATCCTTAATACTAATTTAGATAAGTATCTTAAAATTTAATTATTGACTGTCTAATTTGAAAGTGTTATCACAGTGATAGTTGCACAGAAGTGTAAGATACGATCTTTCTAACCAGTGATCTGTAAATGGTCAAGAGCCCTCTCAATGATGAAAATGCATAATCATTATTAACTTTGGGCAAAACTGCCACTGCTTGTTACTTAGAAACCCATCATGGCTATTGCTTAATTGTGGGTTTAATAAAAGTCCATCAGAAGAGAAGTAACACGTGGCAGGTCTACACTTGCCGTGCTCCTCCTTGCTCTGTTGCACCTGTGAGGCCAAGGACGTCTTACTTCTCCTGGACCAAAAGCTTATGAAGGACTAGTCTTGTACCGTCTGACAAAAACACTGGGCAAATGGAGCTGAGTGAATAGTAGTAGGGAGGGATTTGATTTCTGTTCAGGGTCTTGAACCTGCCGACTCACATGCACTCAGGTTTTAGAAATGGGATTGGTCAAAAAGAGGGCTGGGACAGGAGGGCTGGGACATCTACGATGTTTCTTTTGAGGAAAAAATCTTTAAATCCTCTGTACTTGATGTTTTCAGTGGTGTACATTGGCCAAATTCCTCACAGTATCAGAACACCTGGAATCACAGGCTAAGTTTTCTGGAAGCAGATGCCGAGACAGAGTATGGGGAGCAGGGTTTTTCAGGGATCAACACCTGAGACAGGAAGGTAGGAGAAGCAGAATCGGGCAGAGGGAGAAATCAAGCAAGACCCTGGAGGCATCAGGAACTCAGTATGGAGCCTTGGAACAAGCGCTGCCCCCACGACTTGTCCCTGTTAGGCTGAAATGGACAGGCCTGTGTACCCCTCAGTCACTCAGTCATGGGTGGGGCTGCCCCAGGAAGGGCACAACCTTGAGGAAGGAGGCTCTCTGCCCCTGAGGCAGACCCTGAGGGAGCTCCCTTCTATTTGCTAGATGGGATGCTGCCCAATTCATGAATTGTTGCAGAAAGCCAATTAGATCCTTATATTTACTCAGTTGAATTTTATTTTTTAACAGTATCATGTATCAAATACATAATATAAAGTATCTTAAACTATGGTTTCCATCTTTTCATTATTTTGCTGGTTTGTTCATTATTTTTGCTGGTTTCAGGGATGAGTAATTTCATTTCTTCTCTTAATTTTGAGGTTCTACTATACCATTAGTTATGCATTTCCATTTACTTTAAGAAACAAACACATATTTGAAAACAAGATACCAGTATTCACCCATGAAAAGTTACTCTCCTGGCCTCCTGCTCTGTCCCCATATTTCCACCATTTGCCCCAGTGAAATAATACTTTCGTAACTTTTATTTTCCCCTCTCCCCAGCAACCCCCAACCCTTAAGTTGTTGAGGCTGTGGTCTAGTTTAGTCCCAGACTATTAATTGAATTTCCTTTACTATATGACTCTTTCACATTTATATTACACTTTACCTAATAACCTGCCCTATCCACTTAGACTTCCTCTCCCCTTTCCCTTTCCATCTGAATTACTTTATTGTTTGATCCTTTTCCTCCGATGGGGTGGTCTTTAGCCGGGAGGGAAGAGGTAAGAGGAAGTAATTTTGCTTCACCTTCATGGTCCCCATTGCCCTTCTTTCCTCCCAGAAACCTGCAGCTGCTAGTCTCCTGCCCTCTAGCAGTGACTGCGGCAGCCAGAAGCTCAATGCTGGGAAGCAGGTGCTCACCAGATGCAGAATCTGCAGGTGCATTGATCTAGAGCTAGGACCCGGGAGGAGAAGGTCAAAACAGTTGAGACTAGAGGGTCTGAATATAGGTGTTTAATGACCAACCCAGGAGTCCTAAAAGTGCTCCATTATCAGTCTGCTTGCCTGTGTTTTGCCTTTGGGTTTTGAAGAGCTCACCACAGAAGGCAACACTCTAGGGACACTGAAGTCATGGCCAGTACTTTTCCATTTACATCCGTGAGCAGGATTTGTTGCAGGTTTTCCAGAAATAGGTTTGTTTGGATTGTTGGGGAGGACAGTGTTACATCCAATATTAATTCTCCCATTGGGTAACGGGGACTTTTTGATGTAATTCTAAGACCTTTTCTTATAACAAACATAGAATCTCATTGGTCAATATATATCAAGTTTGTCTCACCAGAATAATCCATTTTAAAGTGAAGAAATTTAGCATTCCCTTTTCATAAAGGAAAAAAAGAAAAAAGCAGTGGTGGCTTTTTTTCCTTTGTCTTGACTAAGATCTGAGAATCAGAAAACCTTGGCAGAGACTGCATGCTACCTTCATACTGTGGGCAACCTTTTGTTCACTCTGAAGTGAGTCATTTTTACACTGAGTTCCCCAGAACCCTGGGGCCTTCTGAAGGAGAGAAAACCAGAGGACTTCAGGCCTTACCCCCAGCCCTCTGGGCGAAGCAGTAACCCTTTTGTTTAATTTGTTTACACTTTATAAGATTTCATTCGAACAAAAGTTCCCTGGCTGAAACAAGCTTGAAAAACACTTCTCTAAAGCCATTCAAGGTCAGATTTCAGTTTCCCAGCAATTAATGTATTTGGTTCCATAATTCAAACTACTTTTATATCTTCCAAATTTAATACCATAATCACACTTTAGTACTCTAAAACTGTTCTTCTATGTTAAATGCTTGTATTTTATGTTGACACTGAAGGATTTATTCCTATAAGTATTTTGAAACCCCGTGATCCATGCCTTTCATTGTCAGTGTGCGTGTTCCTGTTGATAGGAACCATGAGCTCTTGGTGTTCACTAGTTTCCCTCTTCTAGGGGCAGAGTCAGGTGGCGAATGGACTGTGGACCCTGAAAAACAATCCCTGTGTCAGTTTTCTCCTAAATGGAAGCAGCCATAAGAAGAGCCTCCTTCTCCCCAGGCTGCCTCCCCTCCATTCCTAGATCTCAGCTCCCACTCTTCTGTCAGGACTAGATGTCCCTTTCTCAGGCCTTCCCTGACTCCCCTCCCCAAAACAAAGCTAATTCCCCTGCTCTGTGCTTCTCACAATGATAAATATTTAATGGTATGTCAGTACCTACTGGGTGAAGGAATGAATGAATCACTGATTCCTCCTTCACTTAAAAGTATCTTAGGTAACCAATCAGGCATATATTCATTCCCTCAGTAAACAAGTTGTCATTCATGCTGAGCACTGTGGGGGACACAACCAGCTATTCTAACTTCCAAGAGCTTGCTACCTAATTGGGGAACATGAGATACAAACATCAAGTAGACAATGAACTATCAGTGGCAGATAAGAGGCTAGTTTCCCGGTTCCTGGTTTATTAAATGAAAAGTAAAGAGGCAGTTGGTTGGATCTGCAGGTGCTTTTAGAATTGACAGAAAGAAGAGAGAGTAAAAATGAAAACACAACTGTGCAAAACCTTTGGGATGCAGCAAAGGTGGTCCTAAGAGGGAAGTACATAGCAATACAAGCCTTTCTCAAGAAACAAGTAAAGTCTCAAATACACAACATAACCTTACACCTAAAGGAGCTGGAGAAAGAACAGCAAATAAAGCCTAAACCCAGCAGGAGAAGAGAAGTAATAAAGATTAGAGCAGAAATCAATGAAATAGAAACCAAAAGAACAGTAGAACAGATCAACGAAACTAGGAGCTGGTTCTTTGAAAGAATTAATAAGATTGATAAAACCCTAGCCAGACTTACCAAGATCAAGAAGAAAAGAGAAAGGACCCAAATTAATAAAATCATGAATGAAAGAGGAGAGATCACAACCAACACTGAAGAAATGCAAACAATTATAAGAGCATATTATGAGCAACTCTATGCCAACAAATTAAGCAACCTGGAAGAAATGGATGCATTCCTAGAGATGTATAAACTACCAAAATTGAACCAGGAAGAAATAGAAAACCTGAACAGACCCATAATGAGCAAGGAAATTGAAGCCTTAATCAAAAATCTCCCAACAAACAAGAGTCCAAGGCCAGATGGCTTCCCAGGGGAATTCTACCAAACATTTAAAGAAGACTTAATACCTATTCCTCTGAAGCTGTTTCAAAAAAATAGAAATGGAAGGAAAACTTCCCAACTCTTTCTATGAGGCCAGCATTACCTTGATCCCAAAGCCAGACAAAGATCCCATCAAAAAGGAGAATTACAGACAAATATCCCTGCTGAACATGGATGCAAAAATTCTCACCAAGATACTAGTCAATAGGATCCAACAGTACAGTAAAAGGATTACTCACCACAACCAAGTAGGATTTATTCCCGGGCTGCAAGGGTGGTTCAACATCTGCAGATCAATCAATGTGGTACACTACATAAATAAAAGAAAGGACAAGGACCATATAATCCTCTCAACAGATGCAGAAAAAGCATTTGACAGAGTACAGCATCCTTTCTTGATTAAAACACTTTACAGTGTAGGGATAGAGGGAACATACCTCAATATTATAAAAGCCATCTATGAAAAGCCCACAGTGACTATCATTCTCAATGGAGAAAAACTGAGAGCATTTCCCCTAAGGTTGGGAACACGGCAGGGATGTCCACTATCACCACTGCTGTTCAACATAGTACTAGAAGTCCTAGTCTCAGAAATCAGACAACAAAAAGAAATAAAAGGCATCCGAATAGGCAAAGAAGAAGTCAAACTTTCACTCTTTGCAGATGACATGGTACTCTATGTGGAAAACCCAAAAGACTCCACCCCAAAATTGCTAGAACTCCTACAGAAATTCAGCAAAGTGGCAGGATATAAAATCAATGCACAGAATCAGTTGCATTTCTATACACTAACAATGAGACGAAAGAGAAATTAAGGAATAGATCCCATTTACAATTGTACCAAAAACCATAAGATACCTGGGAATAAACCTAACGAAAGAGGTAAAGGATCTGTACTCTGAAAACTATAGAAGACTCATGAAAGAAATTGAGGAAGACACAAAGAAATGAAAAAACGTTCCATGCTCATGGATCAGAAGAACAAATATTGTTAAAATGTCTATGCTTCCCAGAGCAATCTTATCAAAATACTATCAACATTTTTCACAGAGCTGGAACAAATCCTAAAATTTGTATGGAACTAGAAAAGACCCCAAATGACCAAAGGAAAGTTGAAAAGGAAAACTAAACCTGGTAGCTTCACAATTCCAGACTTCAAGCTCTATTAAAAAGCTCTAATCATCAAGACAGTATGGTACTGGCACAAAAACAGACACATAGATCAATGGAACAGAGTAGAGGACTCAGAAATGGACCCTCAACTCTAAGGTCAACTAATCTTGGACAAAGCAGGAAAGAATGTCCAATGGAAAAAAGACAGTCTCTTCAACAAATGGTGTTGGGAAAATTGAACAGGCACATGCAGAAGAATGAAACTGGACCATTTTCTTAAATCATACACAAAAATAAACTGAAAATGGATGAAAGGCCTAAATGTGAGACAGGAATCCATCAAAATCCTAGAAGAGAACACAGGCAGCAACCTCTTTGATCTCGGCCACAGCAATTTCTGGCTAGACACATTTCCAAAGGCAAGGGAAACAAAGGCAAAAATGAACTATTGGGACTTCATCAAGATAAAAAGCTTTTGCACAGCAAAGGAAACAGTCCACAAAACCAAAAGACAGCCTACAGAATGGGAGAAGATATGCAAATGTTTTATCAGATAAAGGGTTAGTATCCAAAGTCTATAAAGAATTTATCAAACTCAACACCCAAAGAACAAATAATCCAGTCAAGAAATGGGCAGAAGACTAGGTGATGGACATTAAGGATGTCCTTAGTGTGTGAGGATCCTCTAGATGTGAAGAAGTAGGGACATAATGGATGTCCATCCATTACACATGATGTAATGAACACTGGGTGTTATATACAATTGATGAATTACTGAACTCTATCTCTGAAACTAATAATACACTATATGTTAATTAATTGAATGTAAATAAAATTAAATTTAAAAAAAGAAGGGAGAGGAAATTCAATGCTGCTTTTTGATGGTAGATGAAGAGGGAGGGAGGGCAATCATAGCAGGATAGGAACAGGGTTGTTCTGATTGTAGACATGGAAGAGCCTTCTTCAGTCATTTAACAAATACTTATTGGGCATTTATTCTGTGGGAATTTACTCATTCTAGGATACAGTGGTGAGTTGAAAGTAATACACAAACCCTCATGGAGATTATGTTCTAGTAGAGAAAGCAAATAGAAAGATGAACAAATATCCATGTCAGGTAGCAACAAGTGCTATGGAGAAAATGAATCAGCATGGTAGAAAAGAGAGTGCCAGAGATACTACTGCAGACTGAGTGATCAGGGAAGAGCTCAGACCCACATAGCAAGAAGGCACCAGCCATGCCAACGTCTAAGTGAAGAGAAGTTGAGGCCAAATGAATAACACGCACCAAGGTCTTGGGACAAGAAAGAATTCCACATGTTCAAGAAGCAGGGGAAGACCAAGATAGCAGGGATTACAGACAAGGGAGGAATCGTTTGAAGATGCACTTGGACAGGTGGGCAGGGCCAGTCCCATGGGGCCTCCATGGAAAGTATATGGGGTTGGGGCGCCTGGGTGGCTCAGTCGGCTCATGACGGCTCAGGTCATGATCCCAGGGTCCTGGGATCGAGCCCCGCATCGGGTTCCCTGCTCTGCGGGAAGCCTGCTTCTCCTTCTCCCACTCCCCCTGCTTGTGTTCCCGCTCTCGCTGTGTCTCTCTCTGTCAAATAAATAAAATCTTTGAAAAAAAAAAAAGAAAGTATATGGGGTTTTGCTAAGTGCTCTGGGAGGCCATTGGAAGGTTTTGAGTAGAGCAATGCCAGGTTTAAGCAGAAGAATGGCAATGAGAAGAGTAATTTGGCTGGAGCATGAGATTTTTTTTGAACAGCAAAAGTCTGAGGCCTGAAATAAGGACAGACTATGGAGGGCTTTGCATCCTGCACTAAGGAGTTAGGACCTTATGTTCCAGGCCTCGGAGAGCTACTGAGGGTATTTTTAGCAGGAGTGACATGATCAAAAACACTGACCTAAAGGTCATACCTAATTCACAGCATGCTCTCCAACATCTCCTCTCAGGACCTTGTTGTGGGTTTATTCAGCAACTTTTAACACATGTGAAACACCTGCATACACACTGAAACATGTGTGTAAACACTTGTCTCCACAAGTGTAGGAAGAGTGCCTGGAACCTCGGCATTAGAATTGTAAAGAAAATTGGAAGCTACCAACTCCATTCAATTAGGAGTGTTTCCGGACTAGCTCTGTGGTGGGCAGGATTCTGAAGCCACATGTGGACCAAGTAGGAAAGGGGATCGTCCTCAGTTAGCCAAGTCAGGATGATACTAGGTCTTTGCTGTCACTGGCTTGAGACCCTGTCACAAAGTGAGGTCATCTTAAGACAAAGGGTTGACTCTAGCAATGGTGTGCCAAGGCTCCATGCACTTGTGAAGAAGTGTTAGGGAGCAGAGAAGTCTGGCCTCCTCTCTTGAAACCAGTCCAGTTGAGCAGCTACCTGCTTTACTCTTATGTGAGGCCAAGTCCTGGGCATTACTTTAGCTGAAAGAACAAGAACTGCTTGATTTTATCTCCTCGTATCTAACTGGAGAGTTTCAGAAAAATAAAAAATTATATTTTTCTTTTTATTAAGGAATCTGTTGATACACTTAAGGTGTCTTAAGCCAGGAGATCTTGGTTTGGTTTCCTGCTTTGCCACTTAACTTTCTATGTGACCCTGAGCTACTGATCTCACATATCTGGGCCTCGTTTTATTCACCTGCAAAGTGGTTGCTTTGACTATATCACTCTTTTCCAGTGGAGCAATCCTCTAGGTGTGAGGAAGTAGGGAGGGGCTGGGTGGATGTGGCACCCCACCCCTCCACTTTAGGGCACAGAGTGCACTTATCCATATGTTTTCCTATGAGGACATTTCTGCAGCTAGAGTAAGAAAAAAGTTGGGAAAAGTGGGAGGTCTCAGAAGGCCCACTTCTAGCTCTCTTTGAGAAGAATGAAATCTGTCCAGAATATATTCCTGGGGCTAAGACAGTGTGCAGAGTGGGTTGAAGTTTAGGTGGTTGTTTATGGTTTTCACACTAAAGCACTCCAACTCACAAGAAAGCAAGAAGAGTGGGCTGTGCATGGAGGGAGCTGCGAAGCCAAGATTGGTGGGAAGCAGAGGAAGAGGCCAGGCCACACAGGCGCCCTAGACTTAAAAGGCCACAAAACAGGGAAGTCTCCACCCCTTGCCCTGCTCTCTGGGGCTCTAAGCTGCCTGCTTCTGCACAGTTGCTTGGCGCTAAATTTTCATTTCTCTGACTGGTGCCAAAGAACATCTGCACCTAGAGTTGTAAGGCAAAATTGATTTACAGGTGCAATGCCTTGCCCATCGAAATTGGACGACTTGGTTTTCTTTGTGAATGGGAGAAAGGTAAGTGTTGGGTGATACTACTGTGGCTTGCAGAGACAGCAGGAAACTACTAGCTTAAGGGCAGTTCTTGTCCAGTCAGGGACAGGAAACCAGGGACTAGGAACCCATACTAATTTGGCCTCTTGCCCACTCAGCCAAGGTCTAGCTTCTGAGAATATGGGGAGGTGGTAAAGCATCAGGGTTAATCACACATGCCTTGGCATCAGGCAGTCTGGTTCCAATCCAGCTCTGCCATTTACTGGATAACTTTATGCAAGTTACTTCAGCTCCCTGAGCCTCAGAGTACTCATCTCTGGAATCTACTTCCTAAAAAGATTAAAAGCGAGATGCTTCTTTCATCTAGTAGGAATCCCCTGGGTCCTTATAAAGCACTTAGCACTGGGCCTGATATCCTGGTAGCACTATATCTAGTAACATATCTTGATCCTCAAGCTCAGGGGGACAAGAAATAGAGCTTTGTTTATTTTTATATTTATCAACTTAATTTTTCTCTCAAGACTTCATTAATCAGAATTAGTTGAAATGTAATTGCCGTCAATTTTCAGTCCCCTTTCCCAGGTTGCAACTAAGTTCTAGGGGGAACCTGTGTGACAAGAAGAGTGGCTTCTGCCATTGTCACTCTCCCCTAGCATCCCCCTGTCAGTGCCCACCATCAGGCCGCACAGCTGCTGGTTGACCCTCAGTGCCCTCTGCCAGGCCCGCTCTGCTCATGAGCCTCTATCTCTCAGGGGAACCTTTCTGTAGTTCCCAAAGCATGTGGCTTCACTGCGATCTTGCCACCTCCTCCAAGGCCCCTCTGCACTCCAATCCCACAAACCTAACTGGGGTTTGGCCTTGTCCACCCTCCCACCCCAAGAGAGGAGATAGAACATAGAGTTTTCCTCATGTGCCTTATAACTCTGTCTCCTGTAACCAGCATCCACCAGTAGCCACCATACATTTTTCCAAACCTTCATTCATGAGCTGAGTCCTAACTCACTTGTTCCACCTGCCTAGGCTTTGGAGTCTCCTTTGTCTATTTTCTGTTCCAAATCCCTTCTGAATCATGAGCCCAAAATTATTTTGTAGGGGGAGGGTCTACACAAATTCATGTTTTTCTTCTAGGAAGAAAGGAAGACCCTAACATGAGTAGACCACTGTGTCTTCCTTTCCTGTGATGCCACAGAATGGCTGGAGGTGTTTACAGGACACCCTAAGATAAAGTCAAAGGAAATATCCCCAAATAAGCAAGTGGGAAAGAAGCACCAGAGAAGATCCCTCCAGGCTTCTGAGTGATAATCCTCCACTTTTCGAGGAGAGGGAGGGAGAGATTCTAGTGTACCACCAGAGATACCCTGAGTCCTGAGCTGGGACGAGTCTCACCATTAGCCGCTCTGCCATGAGAGGACTGGCACACTCAGGGACCCCTTCAGGATGACAGCAACTCTCCCCACCTCCCATTTCTGCCACCAACTCTGGAGGTCGCTCATACTATCACGTGTGCTCCCCACGGGAGGTGTCTCAGAAGTGCCAGATGAGCAACTTCCTATCTAGATGCCTTCCCTCCAGGACCCTGCATTGTACACACACACACACACACACACACACACAGCATCCAAGTCTCTCCCCCGTTTCAAATATTCCAAGAGTACAAAAGACTGAGTTGGAAGATTCCACACACACAGGTAATGGAGCAAACGTGAAGAACGTAACTCCCGTGGGGGCTTACCCAGCGGTGGGTAATCTAATCACATATAAAAGCATTGTTGTCACACTTGGTAAGTCTCCAGCTCTGTACACATATATGAAACTTGTTTGCCTTCAGAGCAAAAAAATAAATGGGCAAATGAAAGTATTATACCCGAGTGCCTAAATCAAGCAGGCCACGGCAGACATTACTGTGGGTCACCCTCTCGATCCCCATAATAAATCTCTTTTCTGTTTCCAATGCAGGTGATAGGAATGTGGACCCAGAAGTCACTCTGCTGACCTTCCTACGAAAGAACTGGATTCTTTTGATCAAAATCTGGGCAGTGTCTATGTTTGCCTTAAAACTTAAGCCTGCTATGATTATGATAACTAATCTAACTTCTCTGTCTCCAATCGGCCCCGTTGGCCCTTGCTGTCTCTGCTTTTGGCAGTGGTTTTAAGGATAGTAAGTTAATTGGGCTATTTGGAGAGGATGAAGTTTCCCCAGAGCTTCTTATATCTGGATTTAATAGCAATGAAATAGAAGCTAAGCTCTTTACTTCAGCACTAATTATTCCTTTAAGGGCTCTCCAAATCCCCAGGAGGGTGGTTATATAATCAAGGTTTATGTTGCATGTACCCTGTTCTGGCAGGAAACTAGATTCTCCAGATTCAGGAAGAGCATGTGTCATCAGAAAAGATAGTCTTTCCCTACATCCGTTCTCTTATGAGAGATTTTTCCCGACCATTTTATATTCTGAAATTGAGATCTTCATAATGACAAACATTTTAAGTGGTAGGTCTAATGTATCTCTCTGAGAAGCCAAAAGGTAAGTAAAGAAATGGCAGAAATTATAAATTGTTGGAGTCAGCCCATGGACAAGTTTTGCTTAAAAGTCCACATGGTGTTTAGTTAGTTATCAATGTTTGAAAATTAGGAAATCTCATATTTTAAGAACTCCAGATTTTTCAGCTTCTCATGAGAAACGAGAAAGTAGTCGTTGCTGCATGGCAGCCGTCTTGCTGAGCAGGGAGGGACTGCCCTAGCGCCCTATCTAGAATGGGCACAAGCTCTCCAGGTACACGCAGGCCACTCCACTCATTTACGTGCCTCTCTGATAAGCATCTGATGTTAGAACTTAGTTTAGATGAACAAGCCTTACGGCTTAAAAAAAAAAAAAAAGTCAGTGATTCTGAAATCTTCTGAACCAGTCGAATGAATTACATCCAATCTCATAAACTAAACTGGCTGGAAGTGGACCACAATTAGGAAGAAGGAGGAGTAAAGAGAGGGGGTGGAGTCTGAGCCTGGATTTGGGCTTCGACTCTGACCAAGCAAGAGCACAGGGACACGTTAGGTGAGATCTGAAAGTAAGGATGGGAATTTTTGCCAAAGGCTCAGTCACTTGTTTTCAAACCATAAGACTCTTAATCGTAGGAAACAAACTGAGGTTTCCTTGGAGGAGAGGGGGGTGAGGGAATGGGGTAGCTGGGTGATGGACATTCAGGAGGACTTGTGATGTAATAATGAGGGATGGGTATCATATAAGACTGATGAATCATTGACCTCTACCTCTGAAATTAATATTATATGTTAATTAATTGAATTTAAATTTTAAAAATTAAAAAGAAAAAATAAAATAATTAAAAAACAAAACCAATGCAATACAAATGGACAAAACTAGAATACATTGAACTGCTAAAAATAAGATCTTCTCTCCCAATTACACGATTGGGACCCAGAATACCTATAACGAAATAGGGCTTTTCAAAGGGCTTTTACAGCCATCGTCCTATAAGATGTTCATGATAAGCCTGTGAAGATAAAGTAGGTATTACTTTTCCCTCTTTGCAAGTGAGAAAACTGTTCAGTATCACACAACTAATAGGATCTAGAGTGGCCTTTACTGAGACCTGGCAGGCAAATGACTTCTCAGACCTACCCTTCACCCCCCAAAAGAAGACCTTCCTCACTAGTGACACCCCAGGGAGGCAGCTGTAAGGGGGTGACATGTGTGCCGTGCATCTTTTCCTTGAACAGCCTCTCTAGTACGCCTCACAGGAACCAAGTACGCCTGTGGAGGAGGAGGGTGTGGGGCCTGCACTGTGATGGTGTCGAAGCATGACCCTCTGTCCGCGAAGATCAGGTATCCTACCCAGAAGCCAGAGGCCAGGAGGGCTTTGTTTCTTTGCCAGGCTTGTATTCCCATCTGAGTGCAAAATGTCTCCAAGCCCTTGTGATTCTAACCCTCCTTAGATCTTCAACCCCTCTGAAAATTGGATAAAAGCTATGAGCTCTCTACTCAGAAAGTACATAAACTAATTATATTTTGCACATACTTTCAGGGAGATTACAGACCTCCTAAGGCCCATCTGTGTGGGAATTCATACTGCCTGTCTAGAGAAGATTTAATAAACACATGCCTCCCGGGGTGAGACCAGTTGAAAAGCAAAGAAGGAGTGTCCAGAAAACTGGGCCCCTTTAAGGTTTCTGGGCTAAAAACAGCCAGATCCTCATAGCAGCTCAATGTACTCATCCAGGGAGTAAATGCTTGACTTCGGAGAAACATTTATCTTTGGCGGTCATGTACTCCATGTACTTCCTGTCTGCACATGCGTCATGAGCACAGCTCGTTCTAATCACACAATACTCCCTATGCCATTGCCCTGATTTTTAAGGCTTCACAGTCCTTCCTGTTTTTCTTATTCCCTTGTTGTGTTGATAACATTCACAATAAAGGTGGGGGCAGACAGAAGCCAGCTTGGGACCTTTCGCAACTAGAGCTTCTGGTCCCCTCTCGCCTTCTCCTTTCTCCTACTAAGGTGTCTGGAGTAATCTTTTCATTCACCACCTCAGGGTTTGCCGGCCAAACCCAACACATCTATGCGTCCCATGTTAAGAAACCCCAATTTAGGCAAACCATTCATTTTACAGATGAGGAAACTGAGGCTTAAAGAGATGAAGTGACTTGTTCAAGATCACACAAGTTTCTAGAACAAGGACTTGAACCCCTACATGTTCTGGTTCTGAAGATAATGCCTTTTCTACTGCTGGGCTGAACCAACCCTGCAGAGCAGGGACCTGGGCCACAATTGCATCCTTTAATTAAGGGCCAGATTCCAGGACTTGGGCTGCTCCCAAATCCACTGGCCCAAGAAATCAAGAAATGGCCTCAGAACACATGTCATTCCACTGTTGAATGAACTTATCCAGAGATTTTAAAATTAACAAGCAAAAAAATTCTCAAATGTAAACATAAAAGACATAAGTGTACCTTTTACCTGTTATGGGGTCAATATCCTAATGAATACTAGTTGAGGTCCAATCATACTCCTGATGACATGAGTCCATTCCCATTGAGTCCAGACCCAAGTGGGTCTGTATGGGCTTAGAAAGTTTTTCTGAAGTTCAGAATGCCCAGGTTCCCTCTAAGGATCCTCAATTCTTACAGATAGTACAGTGTCAGCAGAGAGGACTCTAAATTCTCCTTCCCTGTCACCCCTCCCGTTCCCCATCCCCCAGGCTGAATGATAGGCTTGGGGAGTTTTCTGCTGCCCCTCTTGGTTCCCAGATTCCCCAAGAGGCAGGACTGTGTTACTCTCCTTGATTTTCCTGTATTGCTCATATGAAGACATTTCTCCATTACTGCGTGCTGGTGCCCATCTGCTCTCTGTACAGGGCTGCTGTCACCACCGTGGAAGGTGTTGGAAGCATCAACACCAGACTTCACCCAGTGCAGGTAAGAGCACACTGTAATTTTCTCACTTCTTAACTTTTTCTTTTTAACCAACACTGTGTTGACTGTGCTGCCTGGAGCTTCTAGGTTGTAATCAGGTAAGTAGAAGCTTTGGATGCATATTGATCAAGATAATAACACCTAGGTGATTTAAAGAAAGCTGGAAATCCATCCACATTTTATTAGACGATCATCTTTTTTTCTTACTTTTTCCACTTGAATGATAAGCAGGATTATCAAAACATTGATTGATGCCTATGTGACTATAGGCTGGAGTAAATATTGTACACAGGATATTATTCATAGGATAAAATGTCAGAGGCGAACAAGATAAAACTCAGCATCATTCCCTGTGGCATAGGAGGTCTTGAGAGTAAAATCAGAACTGAGGCTGACTGTACCAGAGCACATGGACAATCATTTCTCCAAATCTTAACTTGAAGCTGGAACACAGAGGCTGGTTTTAAGCGTTGGCAGAAAACACATCGACTCCTCTGTCATTGTCACAAAGAAGGGAGCTAGAGAACTGGAGAATCATAGGTCCAGATCCACCAGGACCGCAGGTGCTTCCAGCAGGAGGAACCCAGGGGGTCTCTGGGTTTCACAACATGAGAATCAATTCCAGGAAAGGTCAGCAAAGGCCAAGGATCCAGCAGAATTTACTAGAATGTCTGGGGAGATCAAAGAGGATAACACTCTGAAATCCAGAACAGGGCTTCCCAAATTTTAATGTGCTAAGAATCATCTGGGAGCTTGTTAAAAATACAGATTCTGAGTCAGGAGTTTTGGAGCAGAGGCCTGAGGTTTTGCACTTCCTGCAAGCTCCCAGGTAGAACCGACACCAATGGTCCATGGACTACACTTTAAATAGCAAGGATCTAGGACACAGACAAAAATCTTGGTTCTTTGAAAGTAGAATTCCTTTTGAGCCAACACAAAAGAATTTAAAGAAGGTAAAGTGAGGTCAACAGTAAATAGTCTCCAAATCAATCAAAAAGAGGTGGCCCCATCGTCAGAATTAAGCTGGACAAGACATGGAGGTATTCAAGAAAATCATTTCTGACACGTACATGTACTTTCCTTATAATTACTGATTTCCAGACAATTCTCTGGGAATAGAAGCTGCACACTGTTAACTCCCAGTTAGAAGGATCTGGGCATCTGAGCTTGAGAGATGATTATAATGATAGAATATGGCTTCTGGGTCACCTCCTCCAGAGCAGCATAGGAAAGGGGATGCTGGCCATCTCTGAGCCAGGGCAGGGGTGCACTGCTCAGGCACTGGGTTCCAGCATGATAAGGGAGGTGCCAGATGGGGACTCTGGTGAGGAGTGGTGACAACAGAAAGGCCTGTGATCATGCATGTGTCCTTCTAGGAGAGGATCGCCAAGAGCCACGGCACCCAGTGTGGGTTCTGCACCCCTGGGATGGTGATGTCCATGTACACGCCGCTTAGGAACCACCCACAGCCCTCAGAGGAACAGCTCGTGGAAGCCCTGGGAGGTAGGGCTGACATGGAAAAAACCACCACACGCTTCAGGCTGCTCCACCCCATTCACAAGGTCATCTCAGCCCCACTCAGGGGCCCCCTGGTTGTTTCTAAAGTAGCTACAGCTCACCCAGGAGCAGAGAAGAATGGCAGAGCACTTGCTGGAGAGGCCACACACACACATCTTGACACCTGAGTTCTCTATCCAGTGACTTACTTGGCTGCCTTCACTGGGGCTGTCATAACAGTGTCACCAACTAGGTCAGTTAAAACAACAGGAATTTATTCTTTCACAGCTGTGGAGGCTACAAGTCTGAAACCAAGGTGTCAGCAGGGCCGTGCTCCCTCTGAAAGCTCTAAAAGAGGACTCCTCCTTGCCTTTTCTTTGCCTCTGGTGCTTGACAACCAACCTGGCATTCCTTGACGCATCACCCTAGTCTCTGCCCCTGTCTTCTCATGGGCTTCCCCCCCTGTGTCTGTGTCCAAATTTTCCTCTTCTTATAAGGACACTAGTTCTTATAAGGATTAGGACGGACTCTAATCCAGTATGACCTCAATTTAACTTGAGTATATCTGCAGCAGTCCTATTTCCAAATAAGGTCACATTCATAGGTTCCAGGTGTCAGAACCTCACATATCTTTTTTGGAGGACACAGTTCAACCCACAACAGAGCCCTTCACATATTGAAAGGACGCTTTTAAATTTAAAAATGGGTTTAAGTTACTAGAGAGGAGTACCTACTCATATCCCTTTTGCAGGATCAATAAACACCATTCTCAGGTGTCAACAGTCTCTAAACAAGTCATCTGTTAAATACACAGATTCTTAGATTGAGACCTGAAGGGTGAGCACAGACACCCTCGTAATCTACCAGTTGCTTCCTTTGCTCTCTCTGCCCCATTACGGAGAATCATACCGTGCCTTAGAACTGGCCTACGGGGCGCCTGGGTGGCTCAGATGGTTAAGCGTCTGCCTTCGGCTCAGGTCATGATCCCAGGGTCCTGGGATCGAGTCCCGCATCAGGCTCTCTGCTCCTTGGGAGCCTGCTTCTCCCTCTGCCTCTCTCTCTCTCTCTCTGTCTCTCATGAATAAATAAATAAAAAAAAAATCTTAAAAAAAAAAAAAAGAGAGAGAACTGGCCTACGTTTTCTTGTTTTAGGATCCCCTGTATCTTACATAGACACATGTTGAATGAATGAATAAACTAATAGATGAATGCAAGTGAGCTCACCAGATGGATGATCATCTTCTTTAGGACAGAAAATAAAACTGGGATTGATGTGGTGGGAAGGTTCATGTGCTAAGAAGAGGAAAAAAGCATTGGACGGTCTGGCAGATATTTAAACACTCTGAAAAACAACAACAACAACAAAACCTAGGTCTGTTTTAACTTTGGAAAGAAACTAGTGAAAATAAAGCCTACTGATAAGCATGCTTCTTCTCTGATAAGGTAATCTGTGCCGCTGCACCGGGTATCGGCCAATTCTCGCGAGTGGAAGGACCTTCTGTGTGGTGAGTAGGTGACTGGGGACACCCTACAGAGCAAGAATGACAGTGACAGATGGTCAAGGCTGGGAATCCAGGGGTTGAACTGTTTAGATCATCTAAACAGACTATAAGGGAGTGAGTTAGTTTCAACGGGAGACCAAGTGAGTTAGTTTCAACTGACTCATGAGAATTTTAGCTATTTGTTGAGGATAGGGTGAAAGTTACAGCACCTCTGGTGTTCCACACCCCACCACAGAGGGCAGGCAGGGATCTAACCAGGCATCCAGATATCTTCCATCACTAGTTACACGAGGCACCAGGACAGCACAGGTAGGAGGGTTCCAGCAAACCCAAGGAGACAAGCAAAGGTGTGGAATTTGCTTTGGGGAGGCAAGGTGAGTTCCAAGAATTCAGACTGGCTGGAAAAGTTTAAGCAGGTAAAGAAACCAAATATGCAGAGTGGAATCCAAAATTCAACCCAAGTACAAGAGCACAGGGAGTTTCCGTCATAAAGTGGGGTGATGGACGCCTGGGTGGCTCAGTCAGTGAAGCATCTGCCTTCTGCTCAGGTCATGATCCCGGGGTCCTGGGATCGAGTCCCGCATAGGGCTTCCTGCTCCGCGGGAAGCCTGCTTCTCCCTCTGCCTGCTGCTCCCCCGTCTTGTGCTCGCTCTCTCTGACAAATAAATAAATAAAATCTTTTAAAATAATAAAATAAAATAAGATAAAATGGGGTGCTTCACTGGGCTGCTGTGAAGATCAAATGAGAAATCATTTGCAAAGCATGTAGCAAAGTTCTGGCTGGCACTTAGTTGCTACAGTTTCCTGACAATGCTGCTGAGGCAGGATGGATGTGTGCAGTACTGCCCTTATTCCCAAGCAAGGGGGACTCCACATTTGGAAAGGCCCCTTGCTGGTCCCTCCTCCAGCCATTCTCAGGAGACCATGGAGCCAAGGTGACTTGTTTAGCTGGACCCTTCACCCTTTTCTAGACCATGCTCCAGATTTGGTCTTGACCCCATTCCCAGGCCTAACACCAACCTCTTCCTGAGCCCATCTTCCTAGGGCAGATCATAACAGCCAGTGTGTGCCCCCCCTAGGTTAGAGGGCAGCCAACAACTGGCTGTTTCTGGAAAGAGTGGACGGAACTGAGGCATTCAGCCCGGGATGTTCACACAGGTGTTTGAGGCCCCTCAGTTCAGAACAGAGCCAGGGTGGGAAGAGGAGGGCCGCAGGCCAAGACCGGGGTATCCATTTATACTCTTGCCCTAGCTCCACAAATAGTAGAGGTGGGCCTGGAAGTGGACCAGCAGGTGTATCCCTCTCCCCAGAGCCAGGCAGCCCCCCGTAGGTGCATGTCCTAGACTTCTGCTGCCACACAGGGGAGCCAAAGTTGATAAGCTGAGAAATAAAATGAAAAGCTTGTAAACCCATTAAATTGCCAGTGTAAGTGAAGTACTTGTCAAATATGAATAAAGGAAGTTAAAGGAAACCTCTCTCCCTCTGGAATATGGATGTTATCCACCTTTCCAGGCACAGACTGGGGATAAAGGCAAAAATGTGGTCGGAGACCCACCTGCAGCCAGCTAGCCCCGGGGACTTTAATGGGTGAAAGAAACTGGGCCCCAGTGGAAATACCTGAGGCTCACATCTACTAGGTCAAGAGAAGATGGGCTGTTTCTGTTATAATTGATTCATGGCCCGTCATGGATGCTCTCAGAGCTCTGAGTAAGAGAGGAAGCTCTGGTCACTGGGCCCAGATGGTTTTGCTTCTTGGACAGTTAGGAAGATGACAGCCTGAGGCATTTGGGCAGAGAACTGGGGTATCGAAAGAAAGTATTTTACTAGATACTGAGGATAAATTATTTAAGGAAGAAGACACAAGAGGTAAATTTGGAGGAAATGGGAAATGAAAGAACCAGTAAATGGAAACCTGCTGTAAAATTCGATTGTCCATTCATTCTCAGTCAGTCCCATGAAGATCCCAAATGTCTAGAACACCTGGTTCCAAAATAGGTTTTTTTCTCCATCTTTCTTTATTTTTTTCTTTTCTTTTGTCTGAAAGGTCCTTATATAAATGATAACATTCAGTGTTGCTAGATCTTATATATTCTAGAGAATGATTAAGTCATCATTGCCCTAAAAGGTATCATATCAATTAATTCTACCACTAGGAATTCACCTATGAAAAAATTCAGAGACGTACACAAAGCTGTCCATGGAATGAACAGAAATGTTCATATGTTATTTATAGTTATACAATGAAGGGAAAAAACCTAAATATATAACAATAGCAAATGTTATGAATATATTATAGAATAGCCAGAAGATGGACTTTTATATGATCAGCAAAATTATATTTTAAAGACATTTTAGATGTATTATATGTTGACTAATTGAATTTAAATTAAAAAAAATAAAGACATTTTAATGATATGGAAAAAGATTCACAATATAAATGAATAAATAAACACATAAATGAACAAAATAATAGGCAAATAAATGAATAAAAAGGCAAAATAAAAAGTATATTGTACTATAAATATAGTACATATATATAATATATAAAAATATTATCAGTGGAATAGGGTAATTACAGTTTCTTTTATGCTTCTTTATATTCTTTATTATTATATAAATAATTATTATTATACTATATATTATATTTTTCTATATATTATACATCATATTTTATATTTCATATAGTCTATATTATCATTTTATTTTTTTTTAATTTATTTATTTATTTGAGGGAGAGAGAGAGTGAGCACATGCACGCAGAGGGAGAGGGAGAAGCAGACTCCCCTCTAAGCAGGGAGCCTGATGCAGGACTCAATCTCAGGACCCTGGGATCATGATCTGAGCCAAAGGCAGGCACTTAACCGACTGAGCCACCCAGACGCCCTAATCATTCTATTTTTGAAATAAAGCAAAAGATCTTGTGATTATCCCTGTTCCAACAGAAACCACTAAAAAAAGTCTGGAGTCACATTTAAATTGCCAAGCCTTTCGAGGCACACACCCATTTACCTATTAAAAAGTTTTTCATCTAAAGGCATTTCACTGTCCTAGGAGTCAAATGGCTGTCAACAGAAAGGAACAGGAAAATGCTGCTTGGATCCTGGAGGAAATGATTCTTCCTCACTCCGCAGGGAAAGTGACGTGAGTCCCTGTTTGTTTTGTCCTCTCCCTGAGAGTATTGCTTAATGCTGGCCCCATGTTAAAACTTTGCTTGTTAAGTGTTGATGGTCGTACGCTGCATTACTTTCAAATCTCCAGAGCACATGCATGAATAAAGCACTTTTCATTTGGAACCTGATAAGGGCGTGATTCAAAGCCAGCCTCTGATTTTCCCCTTCAGTCTCTGGAAGGATGAAACGAGAAAACATAAACCCACTCAGACAAGAGGAAAAGACCTGCCCCAACTCTGATGAGTCCCATCTTTGGGTGGGAAGGGGGTTTTGTGCCTGGTCCCACTCAGGCAGAGCTGTCCTCTATCACCACGTCCCCTCCTTTGCAGAGAGAGGGCACTGCAACCTCAGAAAGGGAGCCTGTCCAAGTCACGTGGCAAAGGCATGATCACCACAGCTGGGAAGTTTAGCCGGAAACATTGTGGTCTCTGGCTTTGCTCTCTGAGAGATAGTAGTTTCCAAAAAAGACCCACTGCCAAGTTCTTAAAGGAATTACTTAGAGAAGTTGGAATAAGGATAAAATAGGGTCCGCTCCCCGTAGACAAGGAAATCTGAGAGAACAGAGCTGCCCTTAGACAAAACCGAGCCCATCATCCCCCTGCTGTATCTATTTCTATCCTGCACACCTACCTTGTTCCCATTCTCGGCCTCCCACTGTCACCTCATTTTGGTCTGAAGATGTGCAGTGGAATAGAGGGTTATTGCCAAAGAAGGTAGGCTGCACCCTCCATGAACACTTCACAGAGGATCGGTGTGCCTCAGAGGGGTCAATACATTCAATTATCCTCAATTTTGTGGCCTCGGGAAGTCCATCTGGGCAATGACTGGGCTCTGGGGACCATCTGACTCACTTTAACCAAACTCAAAAGAACATGATATTTAAACTGGAATGTGCCCTAATATTCATTTACAGAAACCCAATTATAAAGTGGATCTTATGGTAACTGAGCTGCATGTCCTTTCCCTATAGGAAAACACACATAGGAAGCTCCATTATAATGAGATTGCTTGGTGAACATGGATGCAGAGCAATTGGATAATCTTAAGGGTAATACCACAGAAGACCCCTCTCTTCCATCAGGGTAGACCAGCTGGATGGCAGGGGTCTGCCCCATGACTGTTCCTTCTCTTAAAGCTATGTTAAGATCTTCTATTATTGGACCAGCTATTAAGCCCTGGCCTAACACCTGTTTGGGGAAACTTTAATTCCTCAGATCTGACTCTTTATGTTTTTTTTTACATTTTCATTCTCACACACCAGCTTATTCCTAGGTTTTAAAGACATACCACATTATTGCCCCCAGGTACCGCCTACATTTCTAATTCTAGCTAATGCAAAAACTGATCATTCAGACGTTGGCCTGTAATCCCTCAATCTGGGGTCTTACTGAGAGCCTTTATAAGGAACAGTTTCTCTTCTGGAACCTGGAAAGACCCCAGAGAAACAGAAAAAGAGGGGGAGTGTTGGACAAATGTCAATCCATTTCACCTAATTGTCACAAGTTACCCTTCAAAATATACATTATTTCCATTTATCTTTAGAAAGGTTAAGTACCTTTCTTTTGGGAGGGTGCCAAGTTGTGACAGAGCTAAGAATGAACCCAGATCTGCCCCTGATGTCTACCCATGTTCTTCTCCACTACACAGACCTCTAGCTCTGCTTCCCATGGTTCTCCCAGTTTGCTGCACCTTTTTAGGAATGTTTTCTGGGAATAAGTGTTTCCAAAGCTAAAACAGATCTCTTTCAGACAAGATTAGAGTTTGGGTAACTTTCCACTGTGCTTTAGTTTTCTAATTGGTAAAAATGGAGATGATAATTTACATTCTTTATATAATTGTTGTGAGGACTAAACAACAATTATACATGTAAAAGCACTTGGAATGTAACACTCCATAAATGTTAACTATTGTTATTAAAATTAGTGGGGGTAGTTTATGCATAGGCATGTATGTCTAGAGTCATTTTTATTTAAACTTCAGGACTTCTCAGAGCCTTTAGCATTTTGAATTCTGACCTGACTGGTGAGAGGACAGTGGCTGGGGCCCAGTGGAGTTGAGTCCCAGACTTACTGACCTCTGATAGTTTCTCATATAAGGTCTTGGTGTTTCACAGGGGACTCTTTGAACTATTTCAGAGAATACTCTTTTCCTTAGTATCATATCAGGGGCAAATCAGTATTTCTCTTACAACAAGATTCTTATTTAAAACTTTGATTTGGTTTGAACTATTTCCCATTACTCTCATATTAGGAGAGTAGGAGAATTATGACTATGTTCATTTTGCCTAATTAATGTAAAGAATTACAATGCTGTTTCTGGTTTAGCTGGGCTGACAAGACCATCTTCTGCCCTTTATAAAGATTTGCACAGAGTTATTTGCAGAAGACGAGTTCCAGCCCTTGGACCCTACCCAGGAGCTCATATTTCCCCCAGAACTCTTGGTAAGACAAGTTGGGTGCTTTATGTGTTTGTTCAAATGTCACTGGTTATAAACTAAGTTTTATAAAACCACCCTTTCCTTCCTGCGAAGTTGTCAAACTGTGGAAATATTTGATCACATCAAGAAGCCTGTCCCCACCCAGCTCAGCAAGCGCTCCCTGGCTGATGCCCTGGACACACTCCCTGAAGCCTCAGCTGAGGCTCTTTGTTGAATGACTTCGTCACTATGCTCACCGTTGTCATCTGCAGCATCTCTCTGTTGACTGTCCTAGCCATCCAGCTTTGCTCAGCTTCTAACTTGGTCTTCCAGCCACACTAGTACATGGACCCCCAGAAGCACTTCCAGGGCCCTCCCTATGACCTACCCTTCCCTCCATCAGCATCTCTCTCTCCTCTCTGGCATCTAGTGGTCCCATTCTATAAAATACCTATTTCTGAAGGGGTTCTGATGTGTTTATTCACTCATTCAACAAATATCAATCATCCACCAACATGCCAGGCACTGTTCTAGGTACTAAATATAGAGCAAGGAACAAAACTAACACAAAAACCTACCCACAGGGAGTTGTCATCTGGTAGGAGAGACAGGTAATAAGCAAGATGATAGATAAGAGATACAGCATGTTAGCTAATGAGAAGTGGTAAGAAGGAAAAAAATAAAACTGAGAAGGGGGCTGGAACACTGGCCAGAGAAGATTTCTCTGAGAAAGTAACATTTGAAAAAAGTTCACCAGAAGTGAGGGAGCAGCCTCGACCGTAGGGGAAAAGCAGTCCAGGCAGTGCACACAGCAGGTGCAAAGGGGTCAAGGGTAGGAGAGCACCTGCCCTGACCAAGGGGCAGAGCAAGGTGCAGCCTGGCTGGAGCACAGTGAATGAGGTCGGAAAGCCACTGGGGAACAGACCACAAGGACTTAGGCTGCTGACTTTTACCCCGTGAGAAATGAGAAATGATTAGGGAGGTTGGACAGGGGAGGGGCAGGTTCCTATTAATGTTGTAATGGGATCTGGGATAGTTCTGGCTGCTGGGATGGGAATAGCCTGGTGAGGGGCCCAGGAAGGAACAGCGAGCCTCGTCAGGGTGGTAGATCTATCCTGAGAGATGGTGGTGCTGGACCAGGCTGCCAGCATGTAGCTGAGAAGAGAGTGGATTCTGGATATATTTTGAAGGAGAACCAACAGGATTTGCTGCTGGATGTGGTGTGGGGTGTGGGAGAGAGAGAGATCAAGGCTGACTCTGGGACTTTGGACAGCTGGAAAGGGCAGTGGCCATTGACAGAGAAGAGGAAGACCTCAGGAAGAGCAGGGTATTTTTTTGGTGGGGGATCCTTTTGGGGGGCTTCAGAAAGGATGGGGTATGAGGAGCTCAGTTTGGGATATGTTAAATCTGAGATGTCTATTAAACATCTCAGAGGAGACACCAAGTTCTCATTCAGATCTATGAGTTTGGATTTCAGAGGAAAAGTCCAGGCTGATGATGTTAATTTAGGATTATTAGTATAATTATGATTTTTAAGACCATGATACTGAATTGTGTTCAGTTGATCTATAATGAAGTATCATTGACAGGTGCCAACCTATATCATCACTTGCCTGCCAAGAGCTACATATATTAACAAGTCTTAAGTTAAAGAAGTGAATATCTAATTATGGAAATACAGGCATTAGTCAATGAGTGTAGTGAGTCTTTTCAGTCAAGTGGACGCCGGGACTCCTGCAGTCTCTCTAGAGGAATATACCTCCCTTGGGGAACCTGGAAGGCAGGTGTGCCCATGTGCAGACACACTTGTCCTTTGCACTTAGAGAATGACAGAGAAGCCAGAAAAACAAACCCTGACCTTTTGTGGAGAGAGGGTTACCTGGATCTCCCCTGGCACCCTCAAGGATCTCCTGGAGCTGAAAGCCAAACATCCTGAAGCCCCTCTCATCTCAGGCAACACCTCAATGGGTGAGTGACTACAGCGTTTCTCGCACCACTGTGAGAGCCGAGCCCGACCTCCCATCCCCTACTTCGCTCTCAGTCTACAAACACTCCTTTTTAAGCCTCATCCTTTAGAATAAAAAGGTTATAATATAGTAGTGCATTATAAAAATTATCATAGAAATAATTAGATCATTATATCATATGATATATAATATAATAGTACACAATATGCTATTTTGGGTCATGAATATATGTGATATATATCATATGATATAATGATCCAATTATTTCTATAATTTTAGATATAAATAATATGTGTCAATTGTGTATATGATAATAATATAAAAGCACAATACAAATATTATATTATAATAAAGTGGTCTCCAAAGTTGGGGATACCTATACCCTGGGAGTGTGCAGCATGACCCCCTGAGGTGTGGA
This sequence comes from Neomonachus schauinslandi, assembly GCF_002201575.2. NCBI lineage: Eukaryota > Metazoa > Chordata > Mammalia > Carnivora > Phocidae > Neomonachus > Neomonachus schauinslandi. Next base: position 158,809,812 of record NC_058405.1, read on the forward strand.
GAAAAAATATTAGAGGGTGTTTTTTATCATTTAATTTATTTTATCTTTTTTTATTTTGTTTTTGTTAAATAGTGAGTAGATATAAGAGAAGTTTTAAAATATGTATGGGTATGTTAACAGGGCACACCCAGTTATCACCTACACCCAGTTTAAGAATGAGAACTTTACCAAGAACTATGAAAGCCCCGTGAGCCCTCCTAACCACATCCCCCACCTTTACCTTCCTCTCAGAAGCACTCATTAGTCCAAATGTGGTGATGGTCAGTCACTTTCTTGTTTTTACAATTTTACCACATATATTTGAGTCTTTAAGCAATATGTCATTTACTTTAGCATATTTTTGAACTTCACATAAATAGACTGACACAGTATTCTTCTTCTTCAATTTGCTTTGTTTGTTCAACATTCTTGACCTGAAATACACTCATAATGTTGCAGATAACTGCTAGATTCCATTGTATGACTGTGTACAATTTGCTCATCCATTCTACTGTTGAACGACATGGAGTGCTTTCCAAGTTTTGGCTATATGAGTATTCTTTTTTTATTATTTTTTATTTTAATTCCAGTATAGTCAACACACAGTGTTATATTAGTTCCAGGTGTACAACATAGTGATTCAACAATTCTGTATATTGCTCAGTGCTCATCATGGTGAATGCAGTCTTTAATCCCCCTCACCTATTTCACCCATCCCCACCAACCTCCCCTCTGGTAACCATAAGTTTGTTCTCTGTTGTTAACAATCTGTTTCTTAGGTTGTCTCTCTCTCTCTTTTTGCCCTTGCTCATTTGTTTTATTTCTTAAATTCCACATATGAGTGAAATTACATAGTACTTGTCTTTTTCTGACTGACTTATTTCACTTAGCATAATACCCTCTAGTTCCATCCACGTCATTGCAAATGGCAAGATTTCATTCATTTTTATGGCTGAGTAATATTCCATTGTGTATATATATATCACATCTTCTTTATCCATTCATCTATTGATGGACACTTGGCCTGTTTCCATAATTTGGCTATTGTAGCTAATGCTGCAATAAACATAGGGTGCAATAAAAATAATTGGATTAGTATTTTTGTGTTTTGGGGGTAAATACCCAGTAGGGCAATAACTGGATCATAGAGCAGTTCTATTTTTAACTTTTTGAAGAAACACCATACTGTTTTCCACAGTGGCTGCACCAGTTTGCATTCCCACCAACAGTGCACAAAGGTTACTTTTTCTCCACATCCTCACCAACACCTGTTGTTTCTTGTGTTTATTTTAACCATTCTGACAGGTATAAAGTGATATCACACTGTAGTTTTTATTTGCATTTCCCTGATGATGAGTGATGTTGAGCATCTTTTCATGTGTCTGTCAGCCATCTGTATGTCTTGTTTGGAGAAATGTCTGTTCATGTCTTCTGCCCATTTTTAACTGGATTATTTGGTTTTTGGCTGTTGAGTTGTAGTTCTTTACACATTTTGGATACTAACCCTGTATTGAATATGTCATTTACAAATATCTTCTCCCATTGAGTAGGTTGCCTTTTTGTTGCTTGTTTCCTTTGCTGTGCAGAAACTTTTTATTTTGATGTAGTCCCAATAATTTATTTTTGCTTTTATTTCCCTTGTCTTGGGAGACATATCTAGAAAAATATTACTACAGATGATGTCAGAGAAATTACTGCCTGTGTTCTCTACTAGGATTTCTATGGTTTCAAATCTCACAATTAGGTTTTTAATCCATTTTGAGTTCATTTTTGTGTATGGTGTAAGAAAGTGGTCCAGTTTCATTCTTTTGCATGTTGCATGTTGCTGTCCAGTTTTCCCAACACCATTTGTTGAAGAAACCATCTTTCTCCCATTGTATATTTTTGCCTCCTTTGTCAAAGGTTAATTGACCAAATAATTGTGGGTTTATTTCTGGGTTTTCCATTCTGTTCCATTGATCTATGTGTCTATTTTTATGCCAATACCATACTATTTTGATTACTACAGCTTTGTAATATAATTTGAAGTCTAGAATTGTGATACCTGCATTTTTTTTTGTCTTGTTCAAGATTGCTTTGGCTAGGGCGCCTGGGTGGCTCAGTTGGTTAAGCGACTGCCTTCGGCTCAGGTCATGATCCTGGAGTCCCGGGATCGAGTCCCGCATCGGGCTCCCTGCTCGGCAGGGAGTCTGCTTCTCCCTCTGACCCTCCTCCCTCTCATGCTCTCTGTCTCTCATTCTCTCTGTCTCAAATAAATAAATAAAATCTTTTAAAAATAATAAAATAAAATAAATAAATAAAAGATTGCTTTGGCTATTCAGGGTCTCTCATGGTTCCATACAAACTTTAGGATTGTTTGCTCTAATTCTGTGAAAACTGCTGTTGGTATTTTGATAGGGATTGCATTAAATCTGTAGATTGCTTTGGGTAGTATAGACATTTTAACAATATTCTTCCAACTCATGAGCGTGGGATGTCTTTCCATTTCTTTGTGTCATCTTGAATTTGTTTCACAAGTGTTGTATAGTTTTCAGAGTACAGGTCTTTCATCTCTTTGTTTAAGTATATTCCTAAATATTTTGTGATTTTTGGTGCAATTGTAAATGGGATTGCTTTCTTAATTTCATTTTCTGCTGCTTCATTATTAGTGTATAGGAATGCAATGGATTTCTATACATTGATTTTATATCCTGCAATTTTACTGAATTCATTTATCAGTTCTATGTTGTTGTCATTTTTGGTGGAGTCTGTAGGGTTTTCTATATGTAGTATCATATCATCTGCAGATAGGGGAAGTTTGACTCCTTCCTCACCAATTTGGGTGCCTCTTATTTCTTTTTGTTGTCTAATTGCTGTGTTTAGGACTTCCAGTACTATGTTGAGTAAAAGTGGTGAGAGTGGACATCCTTGTCTCATTCCTGACTTTAGGGGGAAAGCTCTCAATTTTTCTCCATTCAGTATTGTTAGCTGTGGGGTTTTCATACAAGGCTTTTATTATGTTGAGGTATGTTCCCTCTAAGCCTACTTTGTCAAGGGTTTTTATGATGAATGGATGTTGTACTTTGTAAATGCCTTTTCTGCATCTATTGAAATATCATATGGTTTTTATCCTTTCTCTTATTGATGTGATGCATCATGTAGACTGATTTGTGAATATTGAGCTACCCTTGCATCCCAGGAATAAATCCCACTTGATGACGGTGAATGATTTTTTTAATGTATTGTTGGATTCGGTTTGCTAGTATTTTGTTGAGGATTTTTGCATCCATGTTCATCAGAGATATTGGCCTGTAGTTCTCTTTTTTAGTCATGTCTTTATCTGGTTTTGGTATCAGAGTGATACTGGCCTCACAGAAGGAATTTGGAAGTTCTTTTTTATATTTTTTTGAATAGTTTGAGAAGAATAGGTATTAACTCTTCTTTAAATGTTTGGTGGAGAGGCATCTGGGTGGCTCATTTGGTTAAGCATCTGCCTTCAGCTCAGGTCATGATCCCAGGGTCCTGGGATGGAGCCCTGCGTCAGGCTCCCTGCTCAGCCAGGGGCCTGCTTCTCCCTCTCCCTCTGCCGCTCCCCCTGCCGCTCCCCCTGCTTGTGCCCTCCTGCTCTCTGTCAAATAAATAAATAAAATATTTAAAAAATAAATAAATAATTCAATGTTTGAATTATTGAATTATTGAAGCTCTCTGGTCCTGGACTTTAGACTGTTGGGAGTTTTTTGATTATTGCTTCAAATTGCTAGTAATTGGTCTGTTCAAATTTTCTATTTCTTCCTGCTCCAGTTTTGGTAGGTTATATGTTTCTTATTATGAATATTCTTATATATGTCTCCTGGTTCCAATGTGTAAGAGCTTTCTAAGAACCTCCCATCCATTCTATTTTCTATTTTTATATACATATAGTAAACGTATAAATAAGTAAATACATGTACTGGGAGAGCATCCTTATAAATTTACTTTGCAGGACATATAGCTACTGCTTTTACATCTATATACATTTATTATCAATTTTTTAAAAATTAGTATCTGAGTATTTTTATGAGAAACTTTAAATGCCAAGAAAGGGCATTTTCTCTTTCCTAAATCTCTCTAAAATACATATATTTACTTTTCAGGACCTGCAATGAAATATCAAGGACACTTTCACCCAATTCTCCTCTCTCCTGCTAGGATTTCTGAGCTCAGTATGGTATCCAAAACAAGGGATGGTGAGTTCCTGGTATTCTTAGTAAAACATTAGTGAACAAATCCCTGCACAAAACTTACACTTACCAAGGAGCTTGGAACCTACTTACACATTGTCTTGTCTGGCCTATTTCTAACTCTTCATCATTTTTCTGATGTGATATAATATCCCTACCATAAAACCTTACTATCAAAAGCTTTGCACAGAATATGAGGTATTCAGATGACATCATTTAAGACCTTGTAGTCACTTGCAGGATTCTTGCCTATAAAATGCCATGGTGACCCAAAGACAGTAAATTTGCAGTGTAATTTTGATGGGAAGACAGCAAGAGAACTAGTGCTATCCATCAGTTGAATAGTCAATTTCTAGGAGAGAGGATGTTTGCAAGGAGAAAGTAGGAGAAATATTGTCTGGCGCTCAAATGCTACTTATTTCATGTGGACAATGGCAAGAGGTAAAATGAGACAAAGACCTGCCCAGGCAAGCACCCCAGTCACTTACAATGTCCTTAAGGGACATTGTGGCCCACTACATGTAAATACTACTACATCAGGCAAGGTGGTACTCACAAAGTAGGAAGAAAACCTGCAAGACTTTGCCTTCAAGATGCACAGCAAACCCTTTGATAAAAGGAATCTTATTTTACCCTTTTCCTCATCCCCCAGAGCTCCTAACATGTAAGCACATGCATATAAGTACTATACATGCATATAAGTGCTCAGTTCAATGACTGACGAATGAGTTAATGGGAAAAAATGAATGAATGAGTGGGTCAGGAACTTGAATTTATGATACAGTGGTAATGATGACTTTCTTAACTTAGGCAACAAGGAGGTGGACTGAACTGAAAGCTGAGTCAAGACTGACTTGTAGGCCATTGTGTGCTTGTGGGCATCAGTGGTAGGCAGGGGAGGGGACCTGCCTTGGCTGTATCACTGCCATCCAGGAGTCCCACCTTCCTGGCTCCTAACCAGCATCAGCTGAAGTCAGACTGTGCGGCAGACCAGCAAGCATACCTTTCCCCAGCATCACCCTACTCATTTGCGAGGGAAGGGACCCTTCCTGGTTTCACCCAGCACTGGGGCTTTGCAGCTCCAGCCTCGGGATGACTCAGGTAGCACACCTGAGTGTCACTCAGAAAACAAGGGGAATGTGCTTAGATTCACTCAAAATCTTGGTGAGAACAGAAGGGAGAGAAGAGGGAGTGGTAGAATGGGTGGATTGGGAGCAAAGGTAACCAATATGAGCAGGAGGTTAAGGCAGGAAAAACTTTCCCTAATCTTCAACCCAGGTATTATTTAGCCCAGTTTTCAGACTTCTCTAGCACCCCAACCCTGCCTTCAAAAAAACCCCCTTAAACAGAATAAATAAATGAAAATAAGCTGCTCTGTTCAAAGGAGAGGGGAGACTTTTCACCATCCCCCTATCACTGAGCCCCCTTATGTCTGTGCCTGAGAGGACCCTTCCGAGCACAAATCAGATTCCTCAGGGTTACCCAAATCCCTCATTTTTAGGAATTCCTCATGAGGAAGCCAAGATGCAAAAGGAGAGTAGACTTGCCGAAGGTCCGCAAACTGGCTAGTGGCCAGGCCACCAAGCCACACATCTCCCGTTTCCACTTGAGAACTCTTTTCCTTACTTGATGAGCCTTTCCCCATCCCCCAGGCTCACCCTGTGGCCTGCCCAGCTGGTGGTTGGAATGGACTGCTCAGTTTGGATCTGCAAAGTAGAGCCAGATTCTGAAATCTGAGGAAGCTGTAGGCCTTCCTCAGGCCCTCTTAAAATTAAAGTGTGAGTACCCTCTAGTGGCAGAATGTTCCTCCAGGAACTTTTCCCAAGATTCCCAAATTTTTCCTAAGGCCCAGAAGAATGCCAACATTGGTGGGGGAGGGGTACATCGGAGCCAAATGTGTGTGTTCCCCCCTCCCAGGACCCCTCCCACGGGAAATAAATTTCTGTGAAGGTTTATATTTGTTTAAATTTTGAATGCTGATCCAAATCACGTACATGTTTGACTCAGTGTACATTTTTTCCCCTCAAAATCTTTAGTATAGTAAGTGCTCCAGAAAGTCCCCACCTCTTTTTTTTTTTTTTAAGATTTTATTTATTTATCTGAGAATGAGAGAGAGAACACGAGAGGAGAGAGGGTCAGAAGCAGAAGCAGACTCCCTGCTGAGCAGGAAGTCCAATGCGGGACTCAATCCGGGGACTCCAGGATCATGACCTGAGCCGAAGGCAGTCACTCAACCAACTGAGCCACCCAGGTGCCCCAGTCCCCACCTCTTTATCCCATAGACCCATGCACTCTGAAAAACATGAAGTTAAAACAAAACCCACATTCTGAGAATAAAAAAAGTCGAAACTCTTTCCAATTATACAGGCTAGGTTTTGCGACCAAAGATGGAATAAAATGTGAATAGGAATACAGTAAGTAGAATTTTCTCAGTACAGCCATGTCAAGCCTAACACAAAGTCAGGGGGTAATGTGAGCAATGGAAATAGAGCAGAGCAGACAGCCAGCATTTTACTCTCCCCTGGGGCTGAAATGCCCTATTTTACCTGTGTCAAATAAGAGACAGGCTGGTCTGTACGATGCTTCTGACCTTAAAATAACAACAACAACAACAACATCTTTTTGTTTCTGAATTCTTCCCTACTAATAAGGCTCTGGGTCTATAAGGTAGGAGGGATTGCATGACAGGAAACAAGCTTGGACTTCCCAGTGCTCCTGAGAGCAAAAGTATGGCCAGGATTTTTGCAGAAGTTAAAGACCAAGCTCCGATGGACCCTGTGGTGATAGGAAGCAATGAACCATCGCTGATGGGTCTGGGATGGGCTCCTATGTTACAGGGGCCTTTTATGAAACACTGGGCAGCAACAGGGTGAGGACTCTAGGTTGAGACATTCCAGGGGGAGGAGAAGTTGAGTTATCTTTAGGCAAGATTTGCTTCATATAAGGATAATAAGGAACAGACAGTGGTTTCCCTTATCAATTCGGTTAGCTGTGATTATTGAAGCTGCAGGTATGTTATGTGTTATATGGGTATGTTGGCAGGGGTGGGAGAAGCATTGTGCCAAGTATATTCTTAATATTGAGAAAAGATAAAGCTATGCGGGAGGGTAAAATATTCTCAAAGATTAATCCACAAGAGAAAAATCAAAGCCTAGCCTGCAACCTGATGAAAACAGACTAACTAAAGTTAGAACCCAGCCCTGGAAGTGATGTCAAATCAGACTCTATGTGTGGGCAATTCATTCTACAAATGCAAAGAAGTCAAGGATTAATTTTAAAAGGCCAACTAAGTGATCCCTTGACAGTTTGGGTGACTTCTTCACTTTCAAAGATTGATCTGAACGCTTTTCATCTCTTTTGTAGGGAAACCCCAAAGCTGGTGCTAATAGCCTGCCAATATGCACAAGTATGCCTGCAACACCTGTTCATTTTTAATTACTTCCTTGTCAGGTAGCAAATAGCATTGCCCCAATCCTCCTGGATGCTCTCCGATCACTCCCACTTCCCTGGACACTCCCTGGGGACCCCCGATGTCCTCACACCCAGTAATACCCAACATAATATCTGGGGAAGCTCCTCAGGAGCTGTGTTCATTCTGATGGGCTGGCGCCCTCGTGGGACTGGTTGTCAGGGATTTGAGTATCAACCCTACCTGTAGAGGTGCCAATCGGCAGTTCAAAGCATTATTGATTATAGACAATGATCTAAGTGATTGAAAATCCTTGGGCATTATTTTAATGCCATCAGATTTATTCCCCTTAGGCACAAACAGCTTTGCATAGTTTCACCGTGGCCAGTCAGGAGAGTTCTAGTAAGGTCTGCCACCTGCTAGTTGTCACTCTCATTCCTTCTTTCTAGCCTCTACTTCCTTGCATTTGTCTAAAGAAGAGTATAGACCAGCCCAGGGATTGCTCCTGGCTGCACAGAACTACCTGGGGAGCCTTTGAAAAAGCCCCGGGTCTGGAAATTCCAACTGAAGTGATTTGGGAGTAAGGTATCTGTGCTGTTTTGAGTTCCCAGTGATTCTCTGTGCAGCCAGTGTCGGGAGCCAATGCACCAGCTGAACACGACGGCCCCGGCACCATGATTATAATTCAGTTGCTCCTCCCATGTCACCTATAAAAACAATTTGCTTCCTAGGACTGACAATAGGTGCTGGCTGCAGTCTGGCCCAAGTAAAAGACATTTTGGCTGAGCGAGTTTCCGAGCTTCCAGAGGAGAAAACTCAGACATACCGAGCCCTCCTGAAGCACCTGAAGAGTCTGGCATGCCAGCAGATCCGGAATATGGCAGTACGTTCTAGGGGCCAATCATCAGACACACTGGACCTATTTCTTAATTTCACTACAGTGTTGAAATAAGCATTGGCAGAATCAGTATGCAAAAAGTTCTCAGCAGATTGAAACAACAGGCACAATAAATAAATACTTAATATTTAACAAACATTATTAAAAATATATTTAAAAGAGGACTCTAAGTCAAGTTCAACATAATAGCCAAGTAGCAATGTAGGTCATAGTTTTGCTAATTTCATGATAAGACGATCAAAGAACGTATAATCATGGAACACTACATCTGAAACTAATGATGTAATGTATGGGGATTAACATAGCAATAAAAAATTTTAAAAAAAGACTATCAAAGAACGTAATTTAGTTTTAGGCTGCATTAACAGAAGTGTAGTACCTAAAATAAGGAGGGTAGCCTTCTCTACTCCATACTGCTCAGACTGCAGCCGGAGAATAATGCTCAGATCGGAGAGTCACACTTTAAAGTCTGGCTGTTTCTGAAGAAGAAGAAACAGAAGAGACATGGGTTTTCAAAATAGGCATGCTCCCTCGCTACATACCGCCAAATGGTATGTTAGAAATCCTTGGGATATGGGGAATTAAGGGAGGACGTATTTCTTTTGAAAATGCTCTTCCAGTGATTCCTCCTGTCAAGAACTCTAACACCTTGCAGCCTGGTGAGGAGATGGTGGCAGGAGAGTGCGGGGTTGGAAACCACATCAGAAAGAGGAATGGTGGGGGTCAGAGGGATCATGAGCGCTGCCTTCAAATATGTATAGATTCACAAGGGCAGATGTGATTGACTTCATATAATCACAAAGGGTAGAAGTGTGACTGATAGGGGAAAATCCAGGGAGGCAAATTCAGCTCAGTGGAAACAAGAACTGGAACATCAAGCTGTTCCTAGAGGAATGGGGGTTCCCTGTCCTCACCCATGTTCCAGCCCAGACCACAGCAACCCAAGGTGGTCACTGGAGGCGCCATCACTATGTGGAGAGGAGAGTATGAAGTAGAATGGCCAGTCATTTCCCTCCCAAGTTCTGAGATGCTATAGGTTCAACCAGACCCCAGAAGAGGAAAAGGGCGGCTCTCCCTCAGTGGTGTAGGAGCCCAGAGCCCCAACACACCCACGTGGGTGCTGGCCATGTTGCAGGCAGTGTTAGATGCGGGACAGCAGCTCTGTAGGCAGTACCGAGCCACCTGTGCTGTGGCCAAGGCTGAGCAGGGGGTGGTTCACCATGGGCCACAGAGTCCTGCTACCTGGGTTTGAATCCCAGTCCTGCCCCTTCCTAGCTGGGAGACCAGGCTCAAGTTTCATAATTCCTCTGTGCCCAGGGTCTTCATCTGAAAAATGGCATCAATTTCACTGGGTTGTCGAGAGAAGTGAGTGAATGTGTGTGAAGAGGTAGAACAGGCCGAATGCTGTGTGAGTGACAGTTACCATCAGTTCCTCTCCCGATCCAAAGGAGTGGGCAGGAGGGGCCTCCCAGATGCTCGGAATGGAGTCCCTCTGCCAAGAAGAACAAGACTCCTTGTGACTGCGAGAGGACCTTAAGCAGGCGCCCGTGGGGCATAGGATCTGAGGGATAGAATGACCCAGGTTATAACTATCTCCTCTTAGTCCTTAGGGGGGCATATTATAAGCTGGCACTGCTATTCGGATCTGAATCCAATTTTGGCTGTGGGCAACGCTACCCTCAATCTGCTATCAGAAGGTAAGCTGCCCCAGAACATTCTGAACAGCACCGAAAACTTTCTTTCTTTCTAGGGAATGGCTGTAAGTGAAAGCCCTGGTCTGGGGCTCTTAGTCCACGCGGGGAACTCGGGCTCCTGGAGGAAGGCACACGGATGCGAGGGAGTGGCTAGCGCTTGTGGCTGGCACCACAGCCCACACCCACACGACACTCCCCCCACAGCTGCGTGACAGCCAGGGGAGGTGAGCAGAGCCCCGGCCGAAAGCGCTCTGCTGCCTGAGGGCCGCTCCCTCCTCCGTTTCATGCCCACCCCTCTCAGTTGCTGTGTGTGAAGCCACGAGGCCAGGGAGGACACACTGCAGACACCACGGGCCCTCTGGGGACAGGAGGAAGGGAATGACTCATTCTACATGCTGGCTGAGAACATCATTCCCTTGGGGCCGTTCCATGCGAAACTACCCTTGTCTCCCTGGAAACGCTCATCTCCCTTGGTGCCTCCGCTGCCAGGCCGATGCCGACACGCCCATTTCCTGGGCGCTAACCATGGCCCAGGCTGTGCCGGACATCGGACACACAGCCTGTCTAGTCCATCCAACCGCCCCGCTGAGGCCACCTGGGCAGACAGACACGGATGGGAACCGTTGCCTGCAATGGGCTGCCTCCCCGGGGTTCTGCTTCTCCCTGTGATCACTCCTGCCCGTCCCTCACCCACAACCCAGCAGATACCCACTCCTTCCACCCACCCCACTTGGCCGGCCAGTCATTCACCCCTCCTATGGGCGGCGGGACCCAGGGGCTAGGCTGCAGGGACGCAATCACAATCTGCTCCCCACGTGAACTTTGGGGTGAGGTAAGCCTCTCCAGGGGTTTGTTGGCCATAATATGAGCCCATCCCTAACTGGTGGGAAGTGTTGGGGGAGGCTTTGTGCAGAGGAAAAGTTCTCGGTGTCCCTATTCAACTTTGCATGGGGCCCACCCAGGAGGGAGGAGCCGAAGGGCCTCACCCTGGCCTGGCCGTCACCCATTTTTCTCAGCCCTCCCCGCCTATGGTCCAAGACAACCACAGCCTGACCCCCAAAGAGCAGGAAAGAAGAAGCAAGACTCTGGAGCATCAGGATAGCAAGGAGAGCCCGGCCCCCGTGCAGGGCCTTCTGCTTCTCCAGTGGTAGTAGTGCTAGCCGTGGTGTTCTCCTACTGGGGTGTTGGTCATTACCTTTGGCTTAAGGTCTCTGTTTGCCCAGCTTTGCCCAAGCCACCTCCACCCTGAGCGCAGCCTCGCTCCGGCAAGGCTGGTAGATGAGCTCGCTCACCCCAGCAGCAGCACAGGCCAGCAAAGGTCAGCAGGGGCTCCTTTGGGGCGCTCCTGCCTCCTTCGGGACCCCCCTACGTTCCAGTCAGCGTCTTGCCGCCTTTGTCAGGCACAGAACCCAGCTCAGACTCTCTGGGCTGCAGTTTGATCTCCTCATGGCCCTGCTGTGCAGCCACAAACCACGTTTTATAACGGGGGGCGGGGGGGGGGGTACTGCTCTGACCGCTAAATTGTAACACTTGGGCTGAAAGGAGGTTTTGTGAATTGCTCACTTCATTTTAAGGGTGTAGGTATCCAGCAGCAGCAGCAAGAACAAAAAGCAAATGCAATGATTTGAGCTCTGCTGCTAGTGGAAATAAACCCTGTCTCTGCCGAAGCTACGCCCTTATCTTGATCATAGCGTTGAACGAGTTAGGTTTAGGCAACCAGCCTCTGCCTAAAGATGAAAACGGCACAGGCCTGACCGGCCTTGGCGGGGGCAGGAGCCCCAGCTCACAGAGCACGTGAATGCCCAGGGGCCTCCGCCACCCGCTCTGGGCGGAGGAACGGGGGAGCCCTGGACTGTCACGCACGCAGATGGCTGCCTCACTCGGGGCAGAGGAAGGTGACCTTTACCTCTTTGCTGCTGACATTTAAGAGTACAGAATACTCTGGCATTCCTGTCGCAACTATGCAGAAATGTCATTTTCTTCAACAGAAGGTACGTGCCAGATTCCTCTAAACGAACATTTTCTTGCCGGGTTGGCAAGTGCAGACCTTAATTAAGCCAGAGGAAATTTTGGAATCTGTGTACATCCCTCACTCTCAAAAGGTAAGAATTCTGCTGGCTGCTTCTGAGAGTTGTTTTTCCCTTTCTGTAACTGAATGCAGTCATCTTTAGAAATCTGAAAACAGATGGAAGGAAAATAACTCTGCCCTGAAAATCTGTTTCCTGTCCACTGTGGGCTGGCCCAGCACCAGAGCTCTCAGACACCCTCGGGTGAGCAGCTCTGGGGTGTGGATTTGGGGTTGTTGCTTCAGCTGTGGGGTGGGGCCCGCTCAGGGCATGCGGTTGTGTTTCCACACCCCTTTCTGTCTACAGATCAACTCTGGGAGGTGGAAATTAAAGCTCTCCAGCTATGGAATGAGCTTCTCTGCCTCACCCACAAAGAGGTGGACGCTAGGGCTGGGCCTCCCCACTTCCCACTCTAGCTAACTCCAACAGCTCAGAGAAACACGAGGGCCTCCAGAAGTTTGCTAACACAGGATATCTGGGGTTGATGTGACCACCCAGCTGGCTGTGGCATGGGTCCTCTGTCCTCACTCAGTGTTCCGTGTCTCTCCCCAAAACTGTACCTGAGTCCAGTCTTCCCAGAGAGAGGCAATTCAACACACACACACACACACACACACACACAATTATCAAAAGCCAGGAGTTAGCTTGGTTATGCAGGAAGTCTTATATTAAGTCATGTTTTCAGCCATGTATGACCTTCATTTATTTTTCCTTTGCAATGGAAACTTTGAGATGTATTCTAGTCAAATGTGCATCTGCCTAAAGGCTCCAGACAGAAAACCAGGCCAACTCAAGCACAGTGCCCTCAGTGGCCATACAGTTGGAAACACACTTGAAACACAGGTCATCGCCATTAACCCCCTGTCAAAACATCCACAGTCACGGTGCCAAAGAGCCCAGTGAGGCAGCCGTCACCCTCCTGACTCTTGTTCCTGATACAAGAGTCCCTAGTCCACTGTCAGAAAGTTCTAGTCGACTCCTTTGTGACCTTTGCAAAGTGGAAACATAGTCATTTCTACAAACCAAGAAATGTGGTGGGTCTCTTTCACACTGTAAGCAAATTGCATTTAAAAACACAAATTGTTGGGGTGCCTGGGTGGCTCAGTCGTTAAGCGTCTGCTTTCGGCTCAGGTCATGGTCCCAGGGTTCTGGGATCGAGCCCCGCATCGGGCTCCCTGCTCCATGGGAAGCCTGCTTCTCCCTCTCCCACTCCCGCTGCTTGTGTTCCTGCTCTTGCTATCTCTCTCTGTCAAGTGAATAAATAAAATCTTAAAAAAAAAATACATACATACATACATACGTACATACATACATACAATAAAAGTAAGAACTGGGGGGTGCCTGGATGGCTCAGTTGGTTAAGCTTCTGACTCCTGGTTTTGGTTCAGGTCATGATCTCATGGGTTATGGGATGGAGCCCTGCATCAGGCTCAGCGCGGAATCTGCTCTAAGATTCTCTCCCCCTGTCCCTGCCCCCACTCACTCTCATGCATGCTTTCTCTCTAAAAATAAATAGGGGCACCTGGGTGGCTCAATCGCTAAGCGTCTGCCTTCGGCCCAGGTCATGATCCCAGGGTCCTGGGATCGAGCCCCACATCGGGCTCCCTGCTCCGGGAAGCCTGCTTCTCCCTCTCTCACTATTGTGTTCCCTCTCTCGCTGTGTCTCTCTCTGTCAAATAAATAAATAAAATCTTAAAAAACAAACAAACAAACAAAAAAACCACCTGTGCTGGGAGGGCTCCTCCAGCCTCATGAAGATGGAGGCATCTGGAGACTAGAGGGAAGAGCCCCTGGAAACAGAGCACATGGACATGATCCAGGCATCTTAGCCTCGGGAAAAGTGCACAGTGATCCCTGTTCCTTGAGGGCGCCGGGCACTGGGGATGGGCCCTCGGGAGGGCGCCATTCTCACTTTGAGTGAGAAGGCAACCGACTTGCCCCCTAGCTGTGCCAAATGTCTTTTGTGTCCTCTTAGATTGAGTCTACGTGATGAATTAGTAGCACCAAGAAGCAGAAGCCATGCTCTTAGTTTCCACATGTCAAACAACCCCAAATGGTTCTTGTCCCCACAGTGGGAATTTGTGTCAGCCTTCCGACAGGCTCAGGGCCAGCACAATGCCTTGGCCGACGTGAGTGCTGGCATGCGGGTCCTCCTCAAGGAAGGCACAGACACCATTGAGGACCTGAGCGTCTCCTACGGAGGGGTTGGGGCAGCCACGGTCAGCGCACAGAAATCCTGCCAGCAGCTTGTGGGGAGGTAGGCAGCGAACCCTGCACCCCAAAGGTGAAACCTGGTGTCAAAAAAGAAAAAAAAAAGGAGGAGATTTGGCTCTGGCCAATGTTGTTAAAAGCCCTGGGAAGATGGAAACTCCTGTACGTAGAACACACTGCTTGTTCTCTCTGTAATTTTGCTAATGAATCAAACCTCACTTGACTTTGGTTAACGAGGGGCCGCGCCGTGGGTGCGGGATACAACAAAACTGGCCCGGGACCGCATTCAGCCCCCGTCCTCACGCGCACACCAGCACGCCAGCAAACCCACACCAGCCGGTGTCCGAGGGCACCTATTGCTGCACCTGCTGCTCGGGAACACTTGATTTCTTCCTCAGTAAGGGCCTGTCCAGTTCCCAGTGGAATTGTCCCTAATGGGCTCTTTGTCTAATGCCTGGTTCCAGCGTGGTCTGGCTCTCGGACATGCTTGGTTCATGCTGCAATGAAAGGGTCCCATCCTCACCCTGCCATGACCCTCAGGCCCTCGGTGCCTGGATTTTCCTGAAGGCCTTGGTTAGGGGATTTCTAAGTTCCCTTCCAACTCATAAAAGGAGACCGGGGGTTCTCTAAATTGTCACTATCCAATATCTAGTACATGCTGTGCTGTTGAAACTGCCCTTGAACTCGTCCCTTCCCCGCCTCCAACCCCACCAGGCCCTGGAATGAGCTGACGCTAGAGGAAGCTTGCAGGCTGCTTCTGGAAGAAGTCTCCCTCCCAGGCTGGGCTCCAGGGGGGAAAGTGGAATTCAAGAGGACTCTGGTGGTCAGTTTCTTCTCCAAATTTTCCTGGAAGTTCTGCAGGAACTGAAGAAGCTAGGAAAGCTGATGCCTGTAAGTGCTCTGGCGTTCCTGTGCTCCTTGCAGCCAAAAGCTCCCAGCTTTTCCACTCCTTGTGTGACCTGTCTTGTGGGCAGCCTGGGCCGTTACCTGTCACCTGTTCTGAGGCGGGTCTTGTCAGCTCCCAGCCATCCCCCCTTCGGGGATTCAGCCCTAGAGGGCTGCTACATGAGGCTCAGGATGCCAGGCTGTCTGCATTTCTTAGACGTTCACTGCGTGTCCTGAGCCGCACAGCCTCACGGGGCCCCTGCCTGCAGTGTGCAATTTCTTTTTCTTTTCAACTCAGCTTTACTGCAGTATAATTACATATAACAAAATGCACCTATTTAAACCCAATGAGTTTTAACAAATGTGCAAACCCACATAGCCACCGTCAAACAAGGTATAGAGCATTTTCATCACCCCCAAAAGTCCCTTCTGGCCCCTTAGCAGTCAATCCTCCCAGCCCTGCCTCCAGGCAAACTCTGATCCACTTCATGGCACTAGGGATTAGGTTTGCCTGTTCTGAAATTTTATATTCAATATAAAATGTAAGATAAAACTTTATTTTTCAAAAAAAATACTAAAATTTATTTGTATGCAAATATTTAAGTGGCTTCTTTCTAGACTTTCTGATTGTAAATTTCTGGAATAAGTTAAGCAAAGCAAAACGTTCTCTCACTCTCTATTTCTTTCCCTGACTATGAATATAACTCTCACCCTACCTTGTACCCCCTGTTTCCAACCACACCCCACCCCAACACTCCTCATGTCACCCAAGGTGCCCAATTTTCATTTACTCAGAGGTAGACCCTCACCAACCACATTCACCAGGGCAGTCATCCTGCCATTTAATTTCTGAATCAAAACACTTGGTGTGTTTCAGACATCCAGAGAGCTTTCCCAATTTTACTGCTGAATTGCTGCGTTGTTGAGAAAAGCAATCAGGATGTGGGCTCTTTTGTGTACAGTGAACTCCATTTCATTCTGGGATGGCTGATCCAGTCCCCAATTTTCTTTCATCTCCTGCCTTTACCCAGCTCACTGACAGGTCTCTCCATCCTCAGGGTGACTGGAGGATCAGATTCAAATCAGTCAGTCCAGTTCTTCTTTATGTGGAAAGGAAGGGAGATCCTGGGAGGTAATGTGGATTTTGGTCCTCCAGGTTACCCCGGGCTTGTAATTTCTTGGATACTGTAGGCAAGTCATTTTCACACACATCAAAGCCCAGTTTAATCAAAAGCTAATCGGTTCATCTTTATTGTTTTGAATTGTCTCTCAGGACAGCCATCATTATCCTGAAATTTCAGACCAATTCCTAAGTGCTCTAGAAGATTTCCCTGTCACAGGAACCCAGGGAGTCCAAAGGTACCAGGTCAGTGAGTATAATTTAATGGGAACCTAGGAACTAAGAGATAAGCTATAGCTACGTGAGCTAAGCAAGCACTTCAGAGTTATGATTTACAGTTCTGACTTTCTAGTTTTTGCTGGTACATTTCCCTCTGTTTAGGCCAAGTCAGGGAGCCACTGTATCTAGAATCAGGCCTGAGCTACCACTATGCATACTCAAGGCTGAACCAACCTGGAATGGTTTGACCATCTGACTAATAATTGATAATCTCCTCCGACTGATGTTCTTTGGGCATTTGTTTGAAGAGCACCTAAGCCAGGTGTGGGGGAAGGACTGAGTAAGACAGCAGCACGGTTCAGCCTCCAGCCCTGATTGCAAATGTCTGATCTCCAGTCAGCAAAGCAAGAGCCCTGCCAGTACCTGAACCCACCCTTCTTGAAGGACAATTTAGAAAGTATCTATTATTATCTGTTAGCACCCAACCCCTCCCCGCCACCCCATCTACACACACACAGATCATCCCTGAGAAGCATTCCAGAGTAAACACCTCCATCTCCTTATCCTCCCAGTGATGTTTTTGGGCCACTTACAGGGGCAGCCAACGCACCTTGGTCTGGTTCTGGGTGGACTCCACTCCATTAGCTCTTCTCCCCTCTCCCCTCCCCCAGGCCCCGTTCAAGTTGATGCTCAAGGTTTTGGCTTAGATTTTGGTCCCCTACCATCGGGATTTATATCACTTTAGGCTTCATCATCATGATCAGTTTAGTTGTGAACAGTTTGGTCATGAGACAGGTAAGAAAGCAGGACATAGAGGCCCTCTGAATTCCAGAATAAAGCAGTACAGAGGCATGACTTGGAAAAAGAAGATGCCAAAAGGAAAACCTAGGGTCCCCCTTCACCTACTTCACAATTCTGCCAAAAGGTCGGCATTACCACATAACTGACAGGACAATTCCCCAGTCTAGTTACATCATTAAATCGTCACATTTATCATCTGACCCACTCCAGTGTTTGTTGCCTGAGGGCAACTCATTTCTTAATCCTGAATCAGGAGTGTTGGTAATTGGCCAGGCCGCTTGCGGAGATTCAGGTTTTCCAGGGCAACTCTTATCTCCCTCTGCAGAGTGTGGATTCTCACCAATCCCTCCAAGACCCAGTTGGACGTCCCATCATGCACCTATCAGGTCTTAAACATGCTACGGGTGAAGCCATATTTTGTGATGACATTCCAATGGTGGATAGAGAACTTTTCATGGTGTTGGTGACCAGTACCAGAGCCCATGCAAAAATCATGTAAGTAAATGGAAAGCTTTCAAAAAATTTTTTAAAAGCACACCTGCAGTTTCCCTCAGAAGAATGTGCCTGTTCTGCTGTGTCCTAAACCCAAAGAACCTAAAATTGAAAGAATAAAGAAAAGGTCACCATCCCCAGGAGCAGAAAGGGAGGGTATCTGGAAATGACCATTAAGAAAGAGAGAACAAAAATAGTAGCTGTGGGCTCCTTGCTTCTATTCTAACTTCACAATACCTCAGCTCTCTGCTGGAGCCTCAGGCCTGGCTCCCAGGAGTAACTCAGAGTAGGGCGATACTCAGCTGGTGATAAAACCCTGAAATACTGCATTTCTGAATGGTAAATGCCCAGTGTCCTAAGCTTCCTAGGAAAGTCCCTTGCCACAGCCACATGGGCCCTGACCCTCGCTCCCGTCCAGTAGCTGAAGTGTTACCCTAACCCAGCAGGGAACTTCCTAGATCCTGGGGCAGGTCAGCTCTTATTGGTCAGGACCTAAGCCGTTGTAATTTTTATTTTCAACAATGTTCTATCTTTCCCTTAGGTCTGGGGCCCTCGAGGCTTGCTGATTTCTACTTCTTAAATATTTATCTTTTTTCAGATCAATTGATGGGTCTGAGGCCCTTGAACTACCTGGGGTGGTTGAAGTGATAACAGCTGAGGACATTCCAGGCACCAATGGGACTGAGGATGACAAGCTGATGGCTGTAGATGAGGTACAGAGCACGCGTTCTCAGGCGACTTTGTGCAGATAATCACCAAGGTCCGACCTCGAGCTGGTTTTCAATTGCCCCCCTCCACCCACCCCCCACTGGGGGAGAGAAGTGCCAATTCTTCCAGCTTCTCTCTATACCTAACATCTTTATTCAGACAGACTTAGAAATTATGTAGTGAAAAGGACATTTATTGGGGCGCCTGGGTGGCTCAGTTGGTTAAGCGACTGCCTTTAGCTCAGGTCATGATCCTGGAGTCCCTGGATCGAGTCCCGCATCGGGCTCCCTGCTCGGCAGGGAGCCTGCTTCTCCCTCTGACCCTCCCCCCTCTCATGTGCTCTCTCTCTCTCTCTCATTCTCTCTGGCTCGAATGGATAAATAAAATCTTTAAAAAAAAAAAAAAAAGGACATTTATTGCAGAAAAACAAGTCCTAGTTTTCCCACTGTGTGCTCTTGAGTCAATTTACCCTTGTCTGAAGAATAAATGTAGGAGCTGACTGTATCAGGATAGAATGAATACCCTAGAAAAACCTAAAAAGGAGAGTACAAAAAATACAGCTACTCCCTGTTATCTATACTAAATTCCTCCCTTCCTGGACCAACCCCACATACACACCCCCACCCCCACGGACTCTTACACAGGCCATTTTTTATAAAGTTGCCCTTGCCATCCTTGACCTTTTAATTCAATTCCACGATGATTCATTGAATACTTGCTTTTGGAACCAGGCTACCTTGGTTCATGTTCCAGCTCCACCCTCACTAGCTATGTGCCTTTGGGCATCATTATCTGTAAAATGGGAATCATCATAGCACCAACACCGTTGTGTTACTGTGAGATTTAAATGAGCTAATGCATGTAAAATTCTTACAACAGTGCTTGGCACCCGAAGGCTCTCAGCAGGTGTTAGCTAGTACTGTCAAGTCTCAATGAGTCACACAGACTATTTCTCCAACCATGAAACGAATCACTGTTCTTTTGGTTGCACTCCGGAGGAAGAGGTCAGCTGTTACTTAAGAGCTCTATTATCTGCTCAGGAGGCCATAACAAAATACCACAGCCTGGGTCACTTTAACAAAACTGAAACTTATTTTCTCACAGTTCTGGTGGCTGATCAACCAAGATCAAGGTGTTGGCAGGTTTGGTTCCTCCCGAGGCCTTTCTTCTTGCTTTGCAGGTAGTCATTCTCTCAGTGAGTCCCCACACGACCTCCTGTCTGTAGATGAGCCTCCCTGGTAGCTTCCTCTTCTTGTAAGAACATCAGTCCTTTTGGGTTAGAGCTCCACCCTGATGACCTCACTTAAGTTTAATTACCCCTTTAAAGGCCCTGTCTCCAAATACCATCACATTGGAGGTTAGAGCTTCAACATAGGAGTTTGGGAAGAAGGAGGGGATTCAGTGTAGTTCGTAACAGGAATCACACTATACAAAAAACACTTTTCCTTCTCTTTAAATTCTACGATGATAACTCATACCATGAAGATGACACGTGTGAACCAGGCTTGACAGAGGACACAACAGATTCCAGTCACAGCCAATCTCACATCCACTCTGGGGCTGACATTCATTTAGTAAAATGGCCAATGGAATCATCTGTATTATTTAAATTATTTTTTAAATTAATTTTCTTAACCAAGCACATGTGGTTGAATGTGACCTCCAGTACGGTTATTATTGCTAAACAAGAATAAATAAGACACCAGCCACTGTTGAGTAAGACTATTTCTACAGATATTTTTCTACCTGCTTCATGCATATACTTTCTGCAGGTGCTTTGCGTGGGCCACATCATCTGTGCTGTGGTTGCAGAGACAGATGTACAGGCAAAGAGTGCAATTGAAAAGATAAAGATCACCTATGAAGATCTGGAGCCAGTAATCTTGACCATCAACGTAAGCAGGGGAGGCTGGTTTCTTTCCTGTAAGGTTGTAGAATCAAAAGCACCTTTGTAAATTTCTTTTTTTATTTTTTTTAAAGATTTGATTTATTCATTTGAGAGAGAGAGAGAGGGAGAAAGCATGTGCAGGGGGAGGGGCAGAGAAAGAGGAAGAAGCAGGCTCTCCACTGAGCAGGGAGCCTGATATGGGGCTCGATCCAGGACCCTGAGATCAGGACCTGAGCCAAAGGCAGACGCTTAGCTGACTGAGCCACCCAGGCGCCCCACCTTTGTAAATTTCTTAATGCAAGACTAATTCTAACTTTTTCTTGTCACTGACTCGTTCTGGAAAAATCAGCTTTCTCTAGAAGGTATTACTTGTATGAATTAAAATTAGCTTTGGCTCTAAGAAATGAGGGGGAAAAAACACACCAAGAATTGAAGTTTCTTTCTCGCTCACATTCAGAAAATCTAGAAGTAGTCAGTCCAGGGCTTATTTGGGGTTTTAGGTTTCAGGGATCTGGGCTCCTTCTATCTAGTTGCTGCATCATGCATGGTTTCTATACTCCACGTCACACTTTGGTCCACAATGGCTGCTGAAGCTTTGGGCATTAAGTCCACATTCCAGACAGCAGAGAGAATGAGATGATGAAGAAGGGCATATCCCCTCCCTTTAAGGACACTTCCCATATCTCATTGGTTAACACCTAGTCAGATGTCGCACCTACATGCAAGGGGAGCTGGGCAATGTAGACTTTATGCCAGGTGACTACATATCCACTAAAAATTGGGTAAGATGATGAGAATGGATATTGGGAATGATCATGTTTTCAAGGTGGGGTCAAAAAAACAGAGTGACTTTCATGATAGAATTCCACAGAAATTTCCCCTCTTATTTTTGGGTCTAGCTGATGGAATACAAATGCTATTTCCAAAGCAGAAAGAATGAAGTTAGAACAGAAAATTCAGATATAGACTGGGATTTGCAGGTTCTAACTCAATGAAGGACAAGTTCAGAGTAATTGAGCTGAGAAAAGCTTTCTTATTTGTGCACTTGTGACAGAAAATAGAATTTTTTCAAAGGCCCCAGTGAACCACTTGACATTTTTTAAATGTGCCTAAAAGGTACAACTTGCTCAATATTCAAAGTGTTAAAAAGGTCATGTTTCTTGATCTTTCTAAACCAAATCAATTCCGTTCCAAATTCCCATTTTGCCAAGTTTGCAAGAAGTCCAGACCCTTTTTCTTGGCTCACTCTCCATCCCTGGGTTGTACTAGGATTCTAATATCAGTTTTTGAAATCTCAGTTATAATCCCATTTCCTCAAGGGGCAAATAGCACCCAGAAGAAAAACCATGAAATATCCTGGGACTCAGAATGGTTAGAGATCTAGAGTTCTCTCAGAATGGGACTGTCCAGAGTCAGCTAAAAATTTCTTTTGTGAATGAAAGTAGGTAACAAAATAGTCCTACATACCAACACTTACTCACCCATCCACCCATTCATTCACTTCAATGCTGTATATATGAGAGGCAGTGGAGGGTCGTGGCTAAAAGCAAAGGTTCTAGAACCAAACTGCTGGGTTTGAGCCCTGGATGCGCACCTGACTAACCGTGTCACCTTCAGTGAGTTAAGGTGTCATGGTTTCTTCACCTGTAAAATGGAGCTAATAATAATACCTACCTCATCAAGCTGTTACGAGACTAAATGAGTTAATACATGGAAAGCACTTAGCACAGTGCCTGGCACATACTCAATTCTCACTAAATAAAGCACATATTACAACAAGATTATATGATCTCATGACGCATTTCCAGTATGGCAATAAACATAACTTCCTTCCACATGAACTCGGGTGGCTCAGTGAGATCTTGGTGTAGAAGAAAATGAAAAAGTCCACTATCTGGTACACGTTTTCTGCTGCTTTAAGAAATCAAATATTCTTCACCAGGCAAGAGGCTTCTGAAAGCTAAGCTGGGGCTTGAACGCTGCCTCCATCTCTTATTTGCAGCATGACTTTAAGAAAGGCATTTAAGGGCGCCTGGGTGGCTCAGTTGGTTAAGCGACTGCCTTCGGCTCAGGTCATGATCCTGGAGTCCCGGGATCGAGTCCCACTTCGGGCTCCCTGCTCGGCAGGGAGCCTGCTTCTGCCTCTGACCCTCCCCCCTCTCATGTGCTCTCTCTCTCTCATTCTCTCTGTCTCAAATAAATAAATAAAATCTTTAAAAAAAAAAAAAAAGAAAGAAAGGCATTTAACCTCTCTAAGCCCAGTCTCTGCATCTGGAAAAAAGAGAGATCATAATGGAATTAATGTGAGAATG
The DNA here is from genome assembly GCF_002201575.2 of Neomonachus schauinslandi. NCBI lineage: Eukaryota > Metazoa > Chordata > Mammalia > Carnivora > Phocidae > Neomonachus > Neomonachus schauinslandi. The sequence goes on from NC_058405.1 coordinate 158,832,693, forward strand.
CATATACATGTGCTGTGTGTTGTGCAGTGCTTGAACAAAGCGAGCACTCGGTAAATATTGGCAGCTCTCATCATTATCATAATGAGCAAGATAGATGATGAACTCTAAGGCTGTTGGAGAGTAAGAATGCAGGAAACGGGTGCCATTCTGAAGTATGGAAAATCACGTTGGGCCAAAAGGCTCAGCAAGGATCAGCTGTTAATAGGTGAATCCACAGAGCCTCAGAGTGGGATGGCTTCCAGTCTTCACGTGTAGTCAGTTCACGCTATTGTCAGAAAGAAAACATAGAAGAAAGGGCTAGAAAGGCCCTTACGAGATATGCCAAATACCCAAAGAAACAAACAAACTTCCTACAGTGTCTATTGGGCTTTCTTGCCCAGAGATGTGTTAGGACTTGAGTCTTCTCCCTCAACTTGGCCTCAGTTCTTTAGATCCCTGAGTTAGCGGTTCTTGTACGTGAGCTACCTAAGTCTTACACAAGTATTTTTCTTCAAGGAGAGGTTAAAGAGGGAGGGCCTAGAACCTCACCCGTACTGCGGTTAGACCTATCACCTGTTCCCTGGACATCCACACTGAAGATGAGAAATGAGCATTTATCATCCTGGGCCATCATAGCATCCCCAGATCTCAATTCTTCGCCTTTCCCTAATCCTTCTTGTCGGTTTTCCCTGCAATCTAGAAGACGTCCTTCTGACATCCATCTCATCTCTACCACGAGCCCACTACTCTAGTACTTCCTTGCTTGATGATTCCCTTCGTGGCTATTTTAGGGAGTTTACTGGCCTTTGATTAAGGGGAAAAAATGCCATTGGAAGAAAAAAAAATTTTTTTTAAAGATTTTATTTATTTATTTGAGAGAGAGAGAATGAGAGAGAGCACATGAGAGGGGGGAGGGTCAGAGGGAGAAGCAGACTCCCTGCCGAGCAGGGAGCCCGAAGCGGGACTCGATCCAGGGACTCCAGGATCATGACCTGAGCCGAAGGCAGTCGCTTAACCAACTGAGCCACCCAGGGGCCCGAAAAAAATTTTTTTAATTGGCTTGTGTGTTTTTTTCCTATCATTTAGGATGCCATAAAGCACAACTCATTCCTATGCCCTGAAAAAAAACTTGAACAAGGAAACGTTGAGGAGGCATTTGAAAAAGCTGATCAAATTATTGAAGGTAAGTGATTCAGGATATTTAATAGAATCTTTGCACGATTTCTATTTCAAAGCAGATACTGAGAACATGTGATTTTCTCGCAGAAAGGGTATCCTCTAAAGACTCAGAACTTTGACAAATTTCTCTTATAGCTCTTCCTCTCAGATTATGTGTGTGAGAGAGAGAGAGAGAGGAAGTGTGTGTGTGTGTGTGTGTGTTGCCTTTAGAGGTGGGGGGTGGGGAGCAACAGAATATATAGAAGAAAAATCCCTAGCACTTTGATTAGTCAAGGACAGAGGAATAGAACCAGACACTTTGAACTTGTTATCCAAAACTGTAGTCTCAGAAACAGATTACCCTCTGTTGCCACAGGACAAATGCCTGATCCATCAGTTCCTTGGTCTGAACAAATCCAGACTGGTCAGTCCACATCTTACTTGCTTTTGAATTCCTCAACATAGTAGTTTCCAACTAGCACACGCTTTCAAGAATTTCTCTATCTTGCACTTAACAAGAATTTCCCTATCTTGTACTTAACAGGAGAGGTCCATGTTGGAGGACAGGAACATTTTTACATGGAAACACAAAGTGTGCTTGTTATTCCGAAGGCAGAGGACGAAGAACTGGACATTTATGTGTCAACACAGGATCAAGCCCATGTGCAGGTAAGGCCCAGGATTGCCTTTACCTTCCCAAATTCCTAATTCCATCATGGCCTTTGATGCCCGCAGCCTCACAGTTGGCAGCCATTTTACCTGTAGAAACTTGATGTCCAGGTACTAGACCCCAGTGGAGCAGCTAAGATACCAGAACACTTTTATTTTGTCTGGTCTTGTCAAGTAAATAAAAGAACAGTCGAGGTGAAGGAGATTAAGAGTACACTTATCATGATGAGCACTGAGTAATGTAGAGAATTGTTGACTCACCATATTGTACACCTGAAACTAATATAATATGTATGCTAACTATACTGGAATTAAAATTAAATAAAATAAATTAAATCAAATTTAAAAAAAAGAACAGCCACAGTCACTTGAGATTTAAAGAGAGCATTCATTTGCAGCATGCTTAAATGAGCTCTATGATTGGATAACAACACTAAATAATATCCCATACGTGGTTTTTCTCCAAAGTAATCATTACAGATAACCTTTGGAGTGAACACATCACTTTGTAGCACATTTTCATATCCCAGTTGCAAAGTGCCCTAGGGTTTAGCTGCAAACATCTTCTTTAGCAAGTTGTCCTGAGTTTGCTGATTTTCACCTTGTTGGGACTTCAGGTCTAGGCATTTGGCTATGATTCCAGCTTCTGACAGGAATCTAGGACTCAGACAGTTTCCCTTCTGGAAAATACCATTTTTCTGCTGGAAAGGCTGTTCTGTAAGATTAACGATGTTTATGAACTCAATAGAGCTCTGCAAGACAGATTTAGACTATCTTAGTTTTTTTGTTGTTGTTTTTCTGATAGTAGGTATGGATGAATATTGCTATGATGTTGTTTCAGAAAACAAAAGGCTTCTTTGCCATTTCTCGGAAAACTTTTCCATTATCTAACTTTTACAGAAAACAGTGTCCTTTACTTTAAACATCCCCATCAATAGGATCACCTGTCACGTCAAGCGGGTGGGTGGAGGTTTTGGTGGGAAAATAGGAAGACCAGCTGTATTTGGAGCTATTGCAGCTGTGGGCGCTATCAAGTAAGTGCACTAGGGGATATGGGAGGGTATAAAATGTACAGAGCTAAGGGTAAATCAGTGAGTCACTGAGGGTCACTTGGACTGCTGTCACAACCACCTGAGTGTCCTTGGGCAATTCAGGCTCCTGTCTCTTTTTCTTTATAATTATAGATAAGAGTACCCACCCTCCTAGAGTTATTTGAAAAGTCGAATGGACACAGGACTTCAAATAGGCTAATTTGCTATAAAAAGGAAAAGTGATATTATTAGTTAAATAGTTCCAAGGCTGAGGCTGCCCTGTCCTTGAGTTTCAAGGAAAGTGACCCATTTAGGGGTGGGACAAGTATCCTACCCAAGTGGAACACCAAGGGGGTGGGTCCTCCCCCACTTTTCCTTCCTACTCTAGCTGCAGACAGGGTGGAGTGAGGAAAGAAAGGCTCCCACCCTCTGCCCCTCTGCACCTGGGAAGGGCTGGCTATTCAATGTTGGTTTAATGATAGATGACATCCTCAAAGAAAGTTCCCGGGCTAACCTCAACCAGAAAGCTTGCTCTTTTGCTGTTTACGCTATTCCAGTTGCTGGCTTTTCAGATCCTTGTTCATTTTCTACGACTGTTTCTTGGTAGTAACAAAGTACTGTCAGAGCCCCAGTCAGCCCACAAAGTTCAAAGGTCCTGCTTCCTTTGACAAACTCTGTGTAGTTCAGAGCTAGCTCCCAAAGCACTCAGATGTATGTCTTGTTCTGCAGTGAGAGGTGGAAAATCACAAGATCTGAATCCCATCTCTAGTTCTTTCCGTGATGAACCTCTCTATTCACACCCACCAAGAACCCAGCAAGGGATAATCAGTTCGTCATGCTCCCACTAGGCGTTGTGCCTTTAAGACTATTCAAGCATTACCGCACACTTGAATCATCCAGGGAGCACTTAAGTCCCAGTGCCTAGGCTGCCCCATAAAGATCCAGGCATCACTATGTCTGAAATTACCCCAGTGGTGCCACCGTGCTGCCAAGTGTGGGAACCAGCGCCTTGAGCTACAACCCTGCCTTAGCACCCATCTGCATGCATTTAGTAGTTCCCAGAGTAGGGTTCCCAAACTGTTGATAATAAGACTCTCCCAGGCTCATAGAAATCCCTGCCTCCCCATCCCAGACCCACCAAATCAGAATCGCCAGGGGGTGGACCCAGAAACTTTACATTTCACTGATGCTCCAGGTAGTCTTCACCATTAAAAAAACAAAAACACGGGCACCTGGGTGGCTGAGTTGGTTAAGCAACTGCCTTCGGCTCAGGTCATGATCCTGGAGTCCCGGGATCGAGTCCCGCATCGGGCTCCCTGCTTGGCGGGGAGCCTGCTTCTCCCTCTGACCCTCCCCACTCTCATGCTCTCTCTCTCTCTCTCTCATTCTCTCTCTCAAATAAATAAATTTTAAAAAATCTTAAAAAAAAAGTTTAAAAAAAAAACAAAAACACAAACTCAAAAAAGCAAAAAAAAAAAAAAAGAAACCTCGTGCCAGAATTATAGTTTTCAACACGTACCTGAAAATACCTGCATAAGAATCACGGAGAAAAATGCCAGTTCTGGGGCCCTTCCCCAATGTATTGAATGACAGTCCTAGTGCTAAGGCTCAGGAATCTGAATTTTCACCAAAATACCAGATGATTCTTTTGCACTCCAAAGAGTCCAGAACCACTGCCCTAGAGATACAGAAAGGCTAACGCTCCAAATACTGAGGGCCCAACTTGGCCAACAGGGTAGCATTCATGGGTAGAAATGAAGATGCTAACCCAGCATCTAAGGACAAGTACTTGGCCTTGTTTTTGCAGTTGTGTTGTTAAGTTTGCATTTATCTATTTGCACTCTTTCTCTTTTGTAACTAGTGGTGGGGATATGCAAAATGGCTGGATCTGGGTGAACATCAAATCTGAAGCCATAAGAACGCAAGTTAGGGACGCCTGGGTGGCTCAGTCGATTAAGCATCTGCCTTCAGCTCAGGTCATGATCCCAGGGTCCTGGGATCGAGTCCCACATCAGGGTCCCTGCTCAACGGAGAGCCTGCTTCTCCCTCTGCCTGCTGCCCCTGCTGCTTGTGCTGTTTCTCTCTCTCTGACAAATAAATAAATAAAATCTTAAAAAAAAAAAAAGAACACAAGTTAACTGGCATGTGACATTAATTGCTTTAGCTAGATCTCCAACCATTGAGTTATAGGCTACAGCGACAGTAGTAATTTGGTCACATTCTAAAAACAATAATCTTACGTAAAATATTAAATGAAAATGCTGTGTACTTGAATACTCATAAATTTTATGAGGAAATTTTAGTAAATCTAGTATAGATTATGAAGAAATTGAATGATAACACAATTTCAAATGATAAAAAAATTATTGAAGGAGTAAGATTTTTATTGGTGGTTCCTCAAAGACAAAAAATGAAAGAAGCTACAAGAACTTGTTATACCCAAACTTCCTGACTATAAAAATATTTTGTGTAGCGGCACCTACACAAAAGTGTGGCTCAGTCGGTTAAACATCTGCCTTTGGCTCAGGTCATGATCCTGGAGTCCCAGGATCAGCCCCGCATCGGGCTCCCTGCTCGGCTGGGAGTCTGCTTCTCCCTCTGCCTGCCCCTCCCTCTAACCGCCCTCCCCGCCCCCCTCACTCATGTTCACGTGTGCACTCTCTCTCTCTCTTTCTCTCGCTCACTCTCTCAAATAAATAAATAAAATCTTAAAGAAGAAAAAAAAAGAAAAATATTAAAAAGAAAATATTTTGCAGTTGAAATGTTTGGAAACAATTTTACCACTGTAACTACAAAATCATTTTTACAAGTGTTTCCACTAAGTTGTTATGAAAGTGTCACAACAGTTCTTTGCAAATAGGAAAAGCAGAATCCACTAACTAATGAAATAATTTTATGTTTTTTCAAACCACACTCATTGCGTTTTATACAACTATGGCATAAGCACCATTAAAAATACTGTTAACATCTAGGGGCGCCTGGGTGGCTCAGTCAGTTAAGCGGCTGCCTTCAGCTCAGGTCATGATCCTGGGGTCCTGGGATCGAGCCCCGCGACGGGCTCCCTGCTCAGCGGGGAGCCTGCTTCTCCCTCTGCCTGCCGCTCTGCCTACTTGTGCTCTCCCTCTATCTCTGTCAAATAAATAAATAAAATCTTTAAAAAAATAAATAAATAAATACTGTTAACATCTAGTTGACAACAACAGTACTTTTCACATTTGTGACTGAGTTTTTAGGATAGTTCTAATGTAATGTTTCTATATCAAAGATGTTTTATCTGGGAATTGCTTAGAGCATACACATAGCTAGATATTCTACCTGATGTCATTGCCTTAGATTACTAAAGTACTATATTTCCTGGATTACTAAAGCCAAACCACGGCACCATTTTATTTCTTCCATTGGCATTAGTAATTTTTATAATTTGGGAGAAAAGGACCACACTTGGCCATTAAATTTTTTATTTGCCTTCAAATGCACAGAGATGAATACAACTACTATTATCTTCCAGCACCAAGAATAATGTAGAGGCACATTCTAGGATTATGGCAGTGTGTTTTGTTATGGTGGTTGTTGAGTTCTTTGGTTTTGGCCTGAGTTATAAGTCAGACTTTATTTATATTGCATTATGAGACTGTTTTAGTACTAGTCTTTATTAAGAAGGTTCTAGACTGTAAATATTTTGGTAATTATAGTAATATAAAATATAATTAAAATGAGGGAAATAGACTTTAGAAAATCCAAATTTTATTTTATTTTTAAAGAAATATAATTTTACTTCCAATATAGTAAGATGTGGGTGTGAGAGAGATGTGTGTCAGTATGTGTATATATAGAGAGAGAGAGTGAGATCCTCATTCAAACCTAGCTAACCAAGTTTTGCTGGGTTATTCAGAGCTATTTGTAAATTAGCATAATAGGTGTTTATGTGTAAATAGGTTCTTCTGAAATTCTTGAAAAGTTTAAGAATTCTCTCTACTACCTTACTTATTATACTGTTTTGCTTAGCAGTCCTTTCTTCATGAAAAGTCACAGGTAAACTTCAGCCTAACATTTGTCAAAATTACCATAAATTCTGAATTTGTGGATTTTTCTACACGTGCTAAGTGCTCTGCTTTGTTATCCAACATCTCCATAGATGATAATAGCCATACGGTTGTACCTCAAAAAGGCACAGGTACCAGGACCAATCCTTTTCTGGCGGAACTACACCCGGAAGTGGGAAATTTTCAATCTGGCCTGTGCAGACCAACAGGTCTAGGTGGGTGGGAGGGGAGTGGCAACTTCAGAAAAATGCAAGGTGCTTATTTGAGTCCCAGTAAGAACAGTAGCACTAGCTCACATTTGTTACATCCTTAATCACAAAGCACTTCATCAGCTCCCTAAAATGAGAGCAGCCGTTCTCATGTCCCTTCCCTAGCTTCAGCTTCCAAGGCTTTCCCATAATGAGATGCACTCTGGAATTCCAGAGACTTTTCCACAAGGGGGAGAAACTACAGACTAAATTAGAAGGAAAACTAACAAAAAGTGAAGGAGATTTGGGGCACCTGGGTGGCTCAGTTGGTGAAGCATCTGACTTTAGCTCAGGTCATGATCTCAGGGTCCTGGGATCGAGCCCCCGTGATGAGCCCACCGTGGGGCTCCTTGCTCAGCAGGGAATCTGCTTATCCCTCTCCCTCTGCCCCTCCCCCCACTCGTGCTCAAGCTCTCTCTCTCTCTCTTTCAAATAAATAAATAAAATCTTAAAAAAAAAAAAAACAGTGAAGGAGATTCTTCCAGGAATAAAGAAGAAGAGGGTAGCAATTATACACCAGGAGGCAAGCAAGGACTTTGGAATTCCATACTGACTGTGAAGCCAGAAAATGATGCCTCAAAAGGATAGGGCTCAGCAAAATTCAGGTCAGGAGGCCTTTGTCAGCCAGGCAATGAAAAAAAGGGGCTGGCCAGGAGTGGTACACCACCAAGCAAATGGGAGCAGAGTCTGCCTTCAGTCGTGCCCAATCCTAGAGCTGGGTTGTGACTTAAACTTGGCTTGTAAATTTTAAACAGATAATAATATGTCCTTCATTTGGTGACAGGTGGGATTCATGAACAACGGGCGAATCAAAGCTCTGGATATTGAGCGCTTCATTAATGGAGGATGCATGCTGGATGACTCTGAGCTGGTATGTGCATCAGAAACCAGCACCATCTTTAATCCTGAATAGAAAGCAGAATTTCTAGATGAATCTTTATAGAGCATTTTTCTTCAAGTACTTACCCAAGTTCCACAAGCAGTTAGACTCTGTACTTGACTTTTACAGAAAAAAAAACAAAGTATTGTCCAATATATATTAATATCTGCTTTCACTTTAGGTAACAGAATTTCTCATATTAAAGCTGGAAAATGCATATAAAATCCGCCACCTCAGGTTCCGGGGCCGTGCATGCATGACAAATCTACCATCTAATACAGCCTTTCGTGGATTTGGCTTCCCACAAGGAACCCTGATAACAGAATCTTGCATCACAGCTGTGGCAGCCAAATGTGGCCTTCTGTCAGAAAAGGTAAGGTTGTAATCAAGGTCGTAACCAAGGTTGGTGAAGAATCAGATGAGGTAGGAAACTAGCTACCCAAGGAAAGACCCTAGAAGAACCACTCAAATTAGCCCCAGCTCAGAATTTGAGGTAAATTAAGTGCTACCTGAAAGAAATGACTTTCCGCTATCTTCCTACATCCTTATGCAAACAACTTTCTGTTTCTTTCTTTCTTTTTTCTAATTTGTACAAAAATAATTGCTCCTTTTAAAATTCTAACCACACTGAGGGAATTAAAATAAAAAGTGAATGTCCCCTTTTTCATCCCATCATCCCTATTGATCAAGGGTAACCATTGTTAAGAATTCTATGTTTATTGTTCCAGGCCTCTAGATTCATACACACATATGTAAACATTGATGTATTATGTGTGTGTGTGTGTGTGTGTGTGTGTACATAGAGAATTAGTTACCAAAATGGGACCATGATAAGCATATCATACTTTTTCTGCTTGAGTAGGCCACGGTTATCTTCCTGTGTCAATAGAATGATCCACTTCATTCTTTTTCATAACTGAATAGCATTATGTAATAGGGACTTACCATAATTTATTTAGCCACTCCACTATGATACACATTTATGTTGTTACCCATTTTGGGCTATTAAAATGATGTTGCAAGAAACATCTTGGTACAGATAGACCAAAATATAGATGTATTTTTGCCCTATTGTATATATCTGAAGGATAAATTTATAGAAGTGAAATTGCCAGTATACTTGGAAATTTTTGAGAGATATACTGCCAAAAGATGCCCTCCAAAAATGTTATTTTGTACAGTATCCTGGAAGGTGCACAGTATAGACAGGATGCTAGGCCAGAGAGAGGCAGGCCACTGGCAACTGAGATAATTATTAATAACAACTTTCTAGCCTTCACACATTTCAATTAGGCCCTAGCCTACTTTTTACACTTCTCTTCCCTGTTTCCCCAGTATAGTCTCTCTGCTCCAGAAGCCACACTTAATATATTGCCCTTTGAACCCCTTGACCCCCAAGTTCAACAGATAGGACCAGCAGGTTTGTGATTGTCAGGGTACTTCCTACACACAGGAGAACACCTACATATGGTACCAGGAAGAACATAGTTATCCTAGAGAAGTCACATAAAGTGTTCTATGAGTACAAGGGAGAAAGACATCACTTTGGCTTGTGGGGAGGAGAGTCAGCAAGAACTTTCTGGAGAAGATGACACTTAAGATAGGCCTTGAAGAATAATAGGCACAGATAATAGGAAGGTAATCCAGGCAAATGGAGCGGCTCCAGCAAGGAGAGGCAACCTCTTTGTGGTTCAGTTTCCTTATCTATGAAACAAGGATGATATGACTCACCACACAGGGTTCCTGCAAGAATCAAATGAGCTAGCACTTGTTAAAACATTTGTTTCCATAAACTGGATGGTATTATTCCAATGTTACTGCTGATAATGATAATTATTTAATGTTACTAGAGCGAAATGGGGAGAATGAAGACTTCCTGAGCACATCTCAGTGGGCTCTCCTTCTTTATCAAATCTTGCATGCTTTCAGGACATACAACACCCCATATTCAAATACATTTTTAAAAAGATTTGACCACACATTCCAGAGGCAATCAGAAGGCTTAGAGTAGATCTGCTACTTGTTACTAGCTGCAATGCTATTCCTCTGTATCAGAACAAATCTTCAGTTATGACAACAAACCCTTGCTTTTATATACAATCTACCAGCTCTTCCTCATCCTCTGAACCTTGTAGGAAAGAAGGAGTATCTGCTTCCCTCAGCCTCTCCATCCTGCTTCCCTCCAGGGACCAGTTACTACCGCTACCCTCCACTTGAGGAGGGAGAAACCCTGATTGGTACATTGAAGAAGAGATGAAAAATAACTACCGTTATTTTTTTTTAAAGATTTTATCTATTTATTTGAGAGAGAGAGAGCACAATCGGGGAGGGCAGGGGAGGGACAGAGGCAGAGGGAGAAGCAGGCTCACCGTTGAGCAGGGAGCTGCCATGGGACTCGATCCCAGGACTCTGGGATCATGACCTGAGCTGAAGGCGAATGCTTAACCGACTGAGCCACCCAGGCACCCCTAACTCCCATTATTTTTACAAAAGCATATGCTGTTCAAAGAAAGAAGCAGCACCCTGTCTTCTCCCCACCAAAGTTTGTGTTTTAATGGGGAAGCTTTTCAAGTCTCTCTTTTGCAGTCAGTTTCTGTCTTACCATAAACTATCAACTCAACTTCTCACCCATTTCAGATTAGGGAGAAAAACATGTACAAAATAGTTGATAAAACCATCTACAAACAAGCGTTCAGCCCTGAGACCCTGATCAGATGTTGGAATGAGTGTCTGGACAAGTCTTCCTTTCACAACAGGAGAATGCAAGTGGAAGAGTTTAACAAGAAGAATTACTGGAAGAAGAAAGGCATGGCAATCATCCCCATGAAGTTTTCAGTCGGTTTTGCTGCAACAAGCTATCATCAGGTAAGGCTTTTCTACGTGGTGAATAACCCTCACATCAGATGCACTTCTCGCCCTGTCAGCTCACGTTGACTTTGGGAGAGGGTCACATTTCCCAGGCACCAAGCCCCTCCCTCCCCCAGCACCTGGGAGAAATGTAAGAACTCTCCTGAGCAGCATCCCCATCTACAAGCTCGTTCAACACAGTGCAGTAGAAAAAATGTCTTGGTGTCAGAAAATGGCATCAGCAAGCCTGCTAGCAGCATGGCTGCCAGGACGCAGCAGTGACCACAACCCCCACCCCACCCCAAATCATCCCTGTGCCAAAGGGAATGAGAGCCCACAAGGCCTGGGGTGCTGAGCTCTCTGAGCCCAGGGGTTACGGCTTGGGCAGGGAGTGGGGCCTCTCCCGGTCTGTGCCCCAGACCCCTCAGCTCTCCTCGGTGCCCCAAAGTCTAGGCAGAGAGGTCACTGCATGTTGTCCTGACAAGCTGGCTGTTTCCAGCCACCTCTCCCAGGAATCTGTGTCAATTCTAGTGGGGAAACAGGGGTGCATGGTCCAAAAATCCTTCCAGGTAGATTGCAAAAGGAAGAGGCAAGTCACTCAGAGGCCACATCCAGAAGGGAGGAGGAAAGGTGCAAATAGATGAGTCCATTAAATAACACAGGACTGGTACAGACAAGTGTTCGCAGCAATCCCAATGGGTCCCATATGGGAAAGCTGTTTACAAAACAGGGAAGTGGTATTGCCTCCCCATTATTGTCCACCAGAAGCAGAGACTCCGCAACTGGAAATATCTTATGTGCATTAGATCTAAATCTAAATCTAAAAATACATTAGATCTCCCTGTGCGTATACCATTGAAAGCATTTTCCCACTTACACCCAACTACCAGCAGCCAATAGACACATGTGCGTGCTCACACCACAGAAGCTGCCCTATCCAAGGAAATCCTTCTTAGGGAGTAAAGCAGTTGCCCCCAAGCCCTAAGCAACTGGAGTCAGGTGGACCTAAGAAATCCTTGGCCCTGCCACTTACTAGCTGTGTAATATTGAGCAAGTTATTTAACCTCTCTGAGTCTCAGCTTCCTCAATTATAAAATGAGAATAATAATCCTTTCTCTTAGGATTGATGAGGACTCAACAAGCTAATAAATGTAAAGCACTTGGCAGGGTTACCGGAGCACTGTGTAGTTATCCAAGGCAGCCCACACCCCTTCCCCAGGAGATCTCAGATGCACCTCGCAGGGCTGTGGCTCCTCCAGCAGGTAGGATGAGACTCCCCGGTCTCCTGAGTCACACTCCTGTTCAGGTCTAGCATGCCTGTTCTGCACAGAGGTGCAGGCAGGTTGACCGTTACACCTACAGGCCTGGACTAATTCAACAGCTGGAGCATAAGTTATTCTAGATATCTGCCTCTGTGGGTTTTTTTCTCTGACACCAAATGTTGTGTTTTTTTCTGCACCAATCCTCCAACACCAACTGAGTGTGCAACAGAGTTCAATTCAATTCTGACGCTAACTACCCGGAGTTAGCACAGACCGCACAGATCAAGGGCTAAGTCCCACAAGACTGCCTCCATTTCCGATACCAGCAAAAGTAGGGTGCCCAAGCTATTCACACTTCTGTCCAAGCAACTACAAATTCAGGGGTTTCCACTACCCACCTCACTTAGGTTTGATATTTGCTAGAGCAACTCGCAGAACTCAGGAAAGCACTCTACTTACTATTATGACCTAGCTTGTTATAAAGGATACCACCCAAGAATAGCCACATGGTAGACATGCATGGGGCAAGTTCTGTGAGAGGCAAATGGGGCTCTCATGCCCTTCCCCTCCAGCTTGTGGCTGTGGTCACCAACCCAGAAGCTCCCAGAACCCAGTTGATCGCGGGTTTTATGAAAGTTTCATTACATAGTCACAGTTGATTAAATCATTGGCCATTGGTGACTGAACTCAATCTCTAGTCCCTCTCCCCTCCCTGAAGTTCAGAGGGTGGGGCTGAAAGCTGGAACCCTCTAACCTTGTGTTTGGTTTTTCTGGCAACAATTCCCACCCCCTAGAAGCTGTCTAGGCTTCTCCCAAGAATGATCTGAATAGCAGACAAAAGACAGTAAATTCCCAGGATTTTTGGACCTCTGTGCCAAAAATCAGGGACAAAGAACATATATTTATTTTTTTATTATACAACACTTCCCCTCACCTGGATGGCTGCCCCTCACGTAAACCACAGTCTACTCTCTGCCATCATCCATGTGAGCCAACTTCCTTACCTCGCCACACACACACACACACACACACACACACACACACATCCTTAAATCAAGCAACGACTTTAAAGCTCTATTTGAAAGGCCTCCAGCTTCTTCACAGAGTTCCAAATTGATGCATCCAAGAATCACCAGGCTAAGAGTTGAAATGTATTATTTCAGGGCAGCTGATGACTCACAAAGCTGGAACACCTACTCTCCAAACTAGGCATGGGGAGCACTGTCAGAGGGAGTCAAAAGGCCCACGATGATAAATACTATTATTAACATCTATAAGCCTGGATGCCCCAAAGCTCCTCTAAGCCATTCTGAGACAGAATAGACTAAAATCCTAATTCCTCCCCCTTTTTCCCTCCTCCTCCTGGAATGAAAAATAACACATTTCCATTTGTTTAATGTTTCTGTGATTCAGACTTGCTCTAAGTTCTCTACAGGACACAAAACTGAACGAGACCAAGTGCACTTCCTCCCTGAGACTCTCACAGAAGAGCTGGTCACCCCCTGTATTCATTTCCTGTGGCTGCCATAAGAAAGTACCACAAACTGGGTGGCTTACAACAAATTTATGCTCTCCCAGTTCTGGAGGCTTGGAGTTCAAAATCAAAGTGTCAGCAGGGTAATGCTCCTCAGAAGCCCCCAGAGGAGAACACTTCCTTGTCTCTTCCAGCTTCTGGTGTCTCCTAGTATTCCTTGGCTTGTGGCCATGTCACTCCAATCTCTGCCTCCATCTTCATGTGGCTTTCTTTGTTGTGTGTCTTCACACAGTCTCGTATAAGAACACCAGTCACTGAATTTAGAGCCCACCCTAATCCACTATGACCTCCTCTTAACAATTTTATCTACAAAAACTCTATTTCCAAAAAAGGTTGCGTTCTGAGGTTCCAGGTGGACAGGAATTTGCAGGGGACACTAATCATCCCAGTTCACCCCTGTAAGAGGAAGTGCAGAGAAGCAGGTAACTGATCCTTCCCAGATGGGAATGAGAAGTGTTTGGGAAGCTTTCACAGAACGGAGATCATAGGTGTGGGTCTGACGGCTGGGGAGCAGGCCAGGAAGGGAGAACAGCATAAGCGTGAGCCCAGGTCAGGAAGGAGCAGCAGTAAGGCAAAGCAGGAAAAGACAGCGATGGAACTGGAAAAGTACACTAGACCAAATCCTAAAAGACCTCATATTGTAAAAAGGAGCTAGGCTTTCGCATACATACAATGGGGGATTTGGGCCCACCTTGCCCAGTGGTGAGCCCTTCTTCCCTTTTATGATTCCATTCAGTTGTCTCTTTGGGGAACCCCTCCCCAAGCTTCTCAAAAGCAGTTCGATCTGTCCTCCCAGGTCCCTAGGGCCCCTTATACCATGCCCATTGCCTCACAAATCATTCTGCATTATGACTTGCTCTCTATCCTGTCCCCCCATTACAGTGGGAGCTACTAAATGTTGAGGAAGAACCACATCTTGTTCATCTGTGTATATCCAGAGCTGAGCGCAGGTTGGAACATAACATGTGTCAAGTACTTAACAAATGTTTAATTAGTTAGCTGAACGGTCAGCCAGAGACTTTAAGAAGGGGAGTAACTTTCAAATAGTTGGAACCAATACTCATAACTCCTGAGTATCCAAAGGGGCGCCTATTAAAACCAGGTTCCTGGGACACCTAGGTGGCTCAGTCAGTTAAGCATCCAACTCTTGGTTTCAGCTCATGTTCTGATCTCAGGGTCGTGAGATTGAGCCCCATATTGGGAGATCGAACCCCATGTCGGTCTCCGCGCTCAGTGTGGGGTCTGCTTGAGATTCTTTCCCTCTCCCTCTCCCTCTCCCTTCCCTCCCCCACTCACGCTTGCTCATGTATGCTCTCTCTCTCAAATAAAAAAATAAAATCTTTAATAATTTTTTAAATAAAAAATAAAAATAAATAAATAAAACCAGATTCCTAAAAGGAATGTTCTTTACAGGTGACTTCTGCACAGAACAGAACTAAACGTCAGAATCCCACCAGGAAAGCTTGCTTCTCTGACCCTCTGACGGGGGTCTCACTACCTCATTTGTTTATATTCAATCTCACTAAACTTGCACTGAGTGGTGCCTTCTGGGTTGTTTTACTAGGCAGCTGCTCTCGTTCATATCTACACAGATGGCTCTGTACTGGTCACACATGGAGGCAACGAACTGGGACAAGGTATTCACACCAAAATGCTGCAGGTAAGCTACATAAAATTAAGTCGTTGTTCTCTCAATACATTATTGACATGCCTGACATTTGGCACTAATTTTAGGGGAGATGATCAAACCCTAAGATCTTGACTATTTGATTGAAAAACTTCTTCCGTATCAAATGGAATGTCTGAGGTAGCAGAAATCCCACGTATGTACAAATAGTCCTAGAGCGTGGCCAGGCTTTATGGGTGGAGGTGGTTGTTAGTGAAAACACCACTAATGAGCCCCTGGAGCACTGTGGTAGGTGCCCCACACAGACTTTACCTAGAGTAGGAGTTTCTCAGCTTTTCTATTTTGAGACCAGTATGCATGATTTCTAAAGTTTGGACAACAACATTAGGTTGCTAATATACATTTTGGACAAGTAAGGACAAGTAAGTCGTCAACTGTTATCATGCTATAATTTTTAAAGTATATTTTAACACACACACATACATATACATGAAGTAGGAAGATATCTCAAGAGGAAAAAAAAAAGAAGAATCCTTTAAATTGAATAAATTTCACTATGACAAATTTATTAGATTATTATAGTACACATCTGCAGCTTTGGACTATCCAGCCCCTTAGCTCCTTTGGAATGCACCCCCTACATTCCATAGAGTCCTAAAGGACTCCTCAATTCTGGTACCTTTTAGCCCCATTTCCCTCCTTTCCCCAACTCCTGCCACAGATAGAGGCACAGGTGCCAGGCCTAGCTGGTCATGGCTCCCGAGCCCACTAGCTGCAGGGATGGGTCCAGGGGGAAGGCACAGGACCAAGATCCTTTCCTGGGACTGATGCGTAGATGCTGACAGAGAAGAACTAGCATGCCCTTGTGGTTGCTGAACTCCTCTGCTCTAAGTCAGGGGATGTCAGAGGCAATTTTCCTGTGCCATCGAGGAAGCATGCCTATTCTTGGAAATAACATAGCCATCGTGGGAAGAAAAGCAAACGTGAGAGGCAGCGAGAGGTCACTGATAATACCAGAAAGACTTAGATGCATATATATGTGACACAGTCTCCACTTGTCCTTCCCATGTAGGGGACCCAATACATTCCCTTTGGCTCTTCATCACCAAGAACCAATAAAATTGTCCTTTTTTTTTTTTTTTCATTTTGCCTCTTGCTGGGGAAACTTAATCTTACAACAGCATTACTCTCTAGATTAGCACTTGGGAACAAGTCCATAACCGTAGACGTCTGGAGAAAGTGTTCTTGCCAAAACTAAAAGACAAAAGAAACCAAAATAATGCTTTTTCTCTTCCTTCCTTCCTTCCCTCCCTTTCTTTCTCTTTTTTATTCTTTGTGATTAAATATCTTTCTTTCCACATGTCTGCTAGAGAGACTGGAAGAAAAAGAACAGAAAAGAAAACAGTGAACAGCAAATACTAGAGGAGTATAAACAGGAGGGAACAAATAGAAGACAAGGGGGAGAATCGAAAGATAAGGTGGGATGAGGGCAAGAGAGAAGATAGGCCCTCAGGGTCATTTGAAATTCATCGGATGCTCATACCAACAGATTTAAGACCAACCTTTGAACCAGTCAGTCCGATCTCTCTCTTCCTGCCAATGCCACCAAATAAAACTCAGAAACAAAGGAAATCCTTCACATCCTAAACACACTACGTTTGAATGGAAGAACCATTATGGAATCCTACCAAGAAAACACTTTAAAAATCAGCGTGAGGCTCTACTAAGAAGTGGTTTTCATTTTTTTAAGACATTATTTTAGGCTTTCAAGGATTTCATGGATGTAATAAAAATGGTAGTGTTTTTTAATTAAAAAAAAAAAAAAAGACTCAACTCTTCCTAGAAAACTTTGCCGGACTTGAAAATATTTATTTTTCACATAGGTGGCCAGCCGTGAATTAAAAATACCCATGTCTTCTATGCACATCTATGAAAAAAGTATGGCCACGGTGCCCAACACGATTACTACCGCAGCTTCCATTGGTTCGGATGTCAATGGCAGAGCCATGCAGGTGCTGTCCCCTGTCTTCCCTTCCAAACTTTTTCCACATTGCTGGTTTGCTTAGCTGGATACAGACACAAGCAGTTGGCTTCAGAGAAGTCATCTGTGGCAGTAAACAGTCTCGGGATAACCAAAATGTCAGGAGAGTGGGCTAGTTTGAGTAGGCTAAACTGAGGTGACACACAGACACATAGTATACAGTGCCTCAAACACGACAAAAGTCCCTTCCTTGCACACGTAACGGTCCAGAGGGAGCTTTCGTCACTGGAGTACCCTGAGATTAATGGCAATTCCTCCACCTTCAACATGTGGCTTTCAAGCCTGCCCTGAGCATCATCATCAGGGAAAAAGCATGGAGGTCAGACCCGGAAGTGATGCAAGTCACTTCCCCTAATCATCCACCAGCAGAACAAGTCTCGGGCCATGTCTAAGTGCAAGGGAGGTTGGGGAAATGTGGAGGAGTACACCATAGGCCCAGCTACTATGGAACAAGGGGAGAATGGAGTTTGGTGAATAAACAGTCTCTGTCGCGGGGAGAAACAAAGAAGAAATCTGGGTACTGAGTAATGCAGAGCTGGGCAAGTCTCTGACACAAACAAGTTCTTGCAGGCACGTAAGCAGGCAGAACACCAGCTCAGTGGATTTGGTTCAATTAAAGTGTTTCCATCAGTGCAATTCAACCACAGCACTCATACCTATCCTTTGTATTTATTTTCTGATATTTTTAAAAACTGCTAAATTTTCACTTTTTCAGAATAGACTATGACTCCCATATTCCTTAATTCAGAGATCTGATCGCATGTACTTTTTTTTTTTTAAGATTTTATTTATTTATTTGACAGAGAGAGACAGCCAGAGAGGGAACACAAGCAGGGGGAATGGGAGAGGGAGAAGCAGGCTTCCCGCAGAGCAGGGAGCCCGACGCGGGGCTCGATCCCAGGACCCTGGGATCATGACCTGAGCCGAAGGCAGACGCTTAACGACTGAGCCACCCAGGCGCCCCTGTCCACCTTTTCCATTGGGATGTTGTGGAGAGGCATATTCTCAGAACACTGCACTTATGCTACCAAAAGGAACCACTTTCAAATCCATCTGATCTTCACAGAGACACTTGTTAGGGGCTTTTTCACGCAGAACAAATGTGTAGAAAACTTCAAATTCTTGAGACCCAGTTTTGGGCAGGATCAAACATAAGATAGGAATAGCTCAGTGCATATGGGGGTTGTCAACGCAAACTAAGCATTAACCCATCTTCTAGAGCTTTATGTTTCTGTGTTAAGGATCGGAAACCTTGCGGATCTAGATTATTATAAAGACAAATTTAGTTATCTTCTCACTTCACACCCAAAACCAAGGCCTTCATTACAGTAGTTTGATGGTGGATGGATAAACAGATGGAAGGATGGACAGAGACTTGAATAATATTTCAGACCTACAGGAATATTGGCATGTTATTGTTGCAGACTGGAAAGCACAAATTAGAATGAAAATAAGATGTTTTGTTCCCTTGATTTTAATGGCTGGAAAATACAAAAGAAGGTGTAAGTTAAAAATGTAGAAAAAGAGAAGGAATTAAGAGCACAAATAGAAAGGAGACCTGAAAGTAGAAATTCAGCTGAGCCCGTCTTTTCATAGGAAATGAACCAGGGAGGTTTAAAAAACAAAAAACAAACAAAACAAAACAAAACAAAAAAACCCTGCAGTAACTGATACTCTCAAGGTCAGGGACTGTGTTGTTATTGTCTCTGTGTTCCCAATGTATCAGTATCAAGCACTCCAGAAACATTCACCAACCTAATCAATTATCAATTACTATTCTTCCACACAAATCCCAACCACCGGGCTCTTCTCTAATGAGGCTTCATTTCTTTACCCCTTCAAGAACGCTTGTCAGATCCTTCTGAAACGCCTTGAGCCCATCATTAAGAAAAATCCAGAAGGTACGTGGGAAGACTGGGTAAGTGTTCCACTCTGTTTGTGATGACAAATGAGAAAACACTCCAAAGCAGGGCCAAGAGCATCACAGCAGCATACAGCCCCACCACACACAGACAGTTTTTCTAAGAATGGACTTCTACAAAAGGGCAGGATCATGAAAGGCTGAGACAGCTTCTCCATGCTGTATACCAGGTACATGTATGTGAGAGAGTGCCCAGGGAACAGCATCACTGAGAGGAGGAATGGAAACGTATGAAGAACACCTAGAAGGCCTTACCCATTCCGTTTAAATAAGAAGAGGAAGTGGGGCGCCTGGGTGGCTCAGTTGGTTAAGCGACTGCCTTCGGCTCAGGTCATGATCCTGGAGTCCCAGGATCGAGTCCCACATCGGGCTCCCTGCTCAGTGGGGGGTCTGCTTCTCCCTCTGACCCGCTTCCCTCTCGTGCTCTCTGTCTCTCATTCTCTCTCTCAAATAAATACATAAAATCTTTAAAAAAAAAAAAAAAAAGAAGAGGAAGAGACTTAGTCTTCCTAAGCCATAAGAAAAAAAAAATTGTTGTTTTAAATGGGGAGGAGGAAAACCAAAAGGCCTAATTGCTATTAAACATGTCTCAAAGGAAATGACTCATCTAATCCAACTTTACAGCATCCTTTATCTTATCTCATTAGAACAGTTATCTCTCACACACACACTTATCTAGAGTTCTAACACTGAGAAACGAAGCCCCAAAAATACCTTGTGAACTCAGCCCCCACATCATGGATGTACAGCAGGAATCTATTTTATTTGTTTAATTCAGACATCTCAACCCAATCAGAAGGAAATTGTTAGTGTACCAGCTGAGGAAAAAATATTAAAATGAGTTCCATTATTGGTAACAAAGCACCAGCAACAATTATCAGATGTCAATTTTGATATAGGGAATATTTTCATTTTCACCTCTCAGATAATGTATCTCTTTTCTTCTGAGTAAATATGCCCATTCTGCAGATAGAAGCTGCTTTTGAACAAAGAATCAGTCTTTCGGCCACTGGATACTTCAGGTAAAAATTACAATAATGTCTGGGCTTAGCTGAGAAAATATAAGGTAACCCAATTGCTCTGGGCCTTAGGTCCCTTATTTGTAAAACAGGTTTTTATTATGTGATCAATGAGGTCCCTTCTAAGCCTAAAATTACATGATTTTATGTAAGCCTTTGAACTATGTCCAGAGAAATACTAAATAATAAAAATACCCTTATTGGGTAAAAAAAAATTTTTTTAATATGACTTAGAACATCTGATCATCATTTACTATTCATTGTTGAGTAGTAAAAAAATAGCATCATTAGAAACAACTTCCAACTCAGTTTTACAAATCTCCCTCCCTTTACCATAAAACCTTTCTGTTTTGAAGCTCCTCTCTGGGCAGGAAGAGATGCGTAGGATAATCACCAATCCTCATTTGTGCAGTTTCTGTCAGTGGGAGGCCCTCAGTCAATTCATGTTCACTGAATGAAGCACAAAGAGGAGAACTGGTTGTCGAGTTCAGGAAGTGTATGACATCAGTTTTATGATCTAGTGAAACAAATCACCAAACTAAACACACACATGCACAGAGAAAGAAAACACTAAAGCAATTTTTTTATGAAGGAAGGAAGGAAGGAGGAAGGTAACAGCCCAGCCCAGTGCCCTGTACTTAATGAGCTTTAAATTTCTGAGTTCAGTTACCCGAGAAGAGAGCAAATCAGCCCTCTAGCCCGGTACATCTTCCATTGTACATTAATGCACTGAATTACATGCCCTTTTTTACCATCCCTGAATTACCATCACTTCCCCAGTTAGCACAGTCTAGGGGGGCCCTTTGGGAATGCTGATAAAATCGGTTAAGGTTCTCAATCCACAGAGCTAAAGCTCAACCCCTAAACCATGGATACAGACACACTGGGAGGTCCAGACCAAAACAGTCTATTGGATTCTCTCTCTTTTTGTCATCCTAACTGTAGCACAAAGAGTAGATCTTAAAAGTCCTCATCTCATGAAAAAAAAACTTTTTTAACCATGTGTGGTAATGGTAACTATGTTAACTAGACTTATTGTGATAGTCATTTTACATACAAATATCAAATCGTTACGTTGTACACCTAAAACTAATATAATGTTATATGTCAATTATATCTCAATTAAAAATTAATTTAATTTAATTTTTAAAAAAATTTTAAAGAAGTAGTCAAAAAAGAATTGTTCATGACAGCCTAAAATGCATTGTTTTTTATTCCATTTCAGACAACAAAGTTGCTTTCCAAAGTTTTTGCCAAGAAAAAAAGGGGTCTGTTCCTAAAGTAAGGTCAAGTTATCTAATCCTGAAGGAATAGGTCATTTAGTAAATTGTCTTGAGTAAACATCTGAGAGCACATAACAATGTGATGTTTCTCTAAAGTCAGTTGTCCCAAGGGTACTACTGTCCCTAACAAATAGATGGGGGAAGGGTGTGAAAATAATTTTTTTTTAAATATTTTATTTATTTGAGAGAGAGAGAGAGACAGCATGAGAGGGGAGAGGGTCAGAGGGAGAAGCAGGCTCCCCGCTGAGCTGGGATCCCGATGTGGGACTCGATCCCAGGACTCCGGGATCATGACCTGAGCCAAAGGCAGTCGCTTAACCAACTGAGCCACCCAGGTGCCCCTGTGAAAATAATTTTTATGTTTACTACTTAATCAAGCATCCTACTGGAGGCAGGGAGTCATATTTAATCAAAAGCTAATAACTTCCGGGGTGCCTGGGTGGCTCAGTTGGTTGGGCGACTGGCTTCGGCTCAGGTCATGATCCTGGAGTCCCGGGATCGAGTCCCGCATCGGGCTCCCTGCTCGGTGGGGAGCCTGCTTCTCCCTCTGACCCTCCCCACTCTCATGTGCTGTCTCTCATTCTCTCTCTCACAAATAAATAAATAAAATCTTTAAAAAAAAAAAAAAGCTAACAACTTCCAAAAAAAAAAGTTAACATCTACCATAAAAGGTAAACCATGAATATACCTCAGATATCATTCTCAGAATAGAGAAATTACAGAAACCTGAAATAGAATATAGTATATCCAGTAAGAAACTCTTAACTATAGGAAACAAACTGAGGGTTGCTGGAGGGGAGAGAGGTGGGGGGATGGGGTAACTGGGTGATGGGCATTAAGGAGGGCTTGTGATGTAATGAGCACTGGGTGTTATATGCAACTAATGAATCCCTAAACTCTACATTTGAAACTAATGATACACTATATGATAACTAATTGAATTTAAATAAAATAAGTTATAAAAAATATATAGAATATCCAAAGCATACTAATTGTTAGGAAATTTACAGAATGGACCAATAACACATCTAAATTCCACACACAGATTATTCCAACATCATCTTGAACCATCTTAGCTGAAACTAGAAATGATCAATTTACGTAAAATAGGAAGGAATTTGCAAATACTGCCTTGGAAATCTTATCAAAATGTCTTTTATTGCCCCAATGTTAGTAAATTTGTCCATAACTTAAATTTTATATAAATAAGATAGAAAATACAGTAAAAGAAGGGATGTCTGGAGAGCAGTCACCCTCACATTCCACTTGAGTTCATCCTTAGGATACGTTATATCCCCATTTTCACTCTAGATCATTGTGAAGAAGTAAACCCATGAAAATAGGAACAGATTGTTCATATGATAATATTAAAACTGTCTTTCCTAATGCTTTTCACATCATGGTACATATAGATAATGATAATATTTGCACAGCACATTTACAAACAAGGACCTCATGTTGGCAGGTAACCAGCCTGAGAATCTTGCCCCAGACCCCTCAGAAGTCCAAGTGTCAGGGTCCTGACACACCTGTAACCCATTCAAGGCTCCACACTCAGTGGAAAGCTGTTCTTAAACTTTTTTAAAAAAAGATTTTGTTTATTTGAAGGAGAGCGAGCGAGTGAGCACGAGCAGGGGCAGGGGCAGAAGGTGAGGGAGAAGCAGACTCCCCGCGGAGCAGGGAGCCTGACATGGGGCTCAATTCCAGGACCCTGGGATCATGACCTGAGCCAAAGGCAGATGCTTAACCGACTGAGCCACCCAGGGGCCCCTGGAAAGCTGTTTTTAGAAATCAACTAATTTTTCTGATCCTCTGCCCTGAAGGTGGTATTGCCAGATTTGTTGCTAGCAAATAAAAATACAGGATGGCTGGTTAAATTGGAATTTCAGATAAACAACAAAAAAATTTCTGGTATAAATATGCTCACTGCAGCATTGGGGACGTACTTATTTTATCTGGCAATTCTATCTGAGGGCCTTGGTATAAATCCCTGAAGAAACAAATCTCACAGGGATATTCCAGAATTTATGGTACCAGTAAAGTTAAAATCTGGTTGTCCCTGTGCCTTCCTTATTACTGGCTGAGGTTCAGTCATTGTGGTATCACTTCAGCCCTTGAAATAGTTTATTCCTTGAAGAGGCAAAACTTCCTTTAACTAAAGGGAAATCAGAGAAATTAAATGACAGGCCTGGTACTGCTGGCCACTTGTGGGTGCTGAGCCAGAACGTGTGCCCGTCGCATTACTGCACAGCCTTCCCTTCCCACTGTCCAACACCCTTCATGCAAAATATACCAGTTTTCAAGGTGGAAATAAATCCAACGCCCACTCTGAGGTGTGTCCAACCTCCTGCCCTATCTGTTGGGAATAAATGAAGGCTGGTCCCAATGCCCACAGAAGGTTGTGTGAAAGGTCAACATTTGAGTCAAAAGAGAACTGTCAACCCAAAGGACTAGATAGGAAGGAGGAGCCCGGCTAGTAAGCCTAAACGGAGAATGCTGATGTTGTCAGAACAAGCACAGGACATGGGGGCACAAGGAAAGCCCAGAGATATTCCCAAGAGAGACCACTGGCACATACGGGCTTTCTGTGGCTCCTTAACAACCCGTCTACACGAGCCCCGTGCCAAAACATAAGGGCCAAATTAGTGTGATGTTTCTCAGGGAAGGAAAGAGATTAGCGTAGTCAAAGGTAGTGTCAACGTTTTCCCTTCATATGTTCCAAGATCTTTGAAATCTCCAATTTCATACATGCCACTATGGCTACATGATTTCCTCCGTAAATCAGCAATAATACCACCCCCATCAAATCATCACGAGGACTTGATGAGCTCGTGAGTTGTAGCAGAACAACAAATCCAGGTTTAGAATCAGATGAGCAACCAGGATCAATTATTCACTAAGTGACACTCAAAGGCACTCACATACCATGGACTTTGGAGTCACTTAAGAAGTCAAACCAGGGGTGCCTGGGTGGCTCAGTCGGTTAAGCATCTGCCTTCGGCTCAGGTCATGATCCCAGGGTCCTGGGATTGAGCCCTGCATCGGGCTCCCTGCTCAGGGGGAAGCCTGCTTCTCCCTCTCCCACTCCCTCTGCTTGTGTTCCTTCTCTTGCTGTGTTTCTCTCTGTCAAATAAATAAATAAAACCTTAAAAAAAAAAAAAAGAGAGAGAGAAGTCAAACCAGGATTATGTAAGATCTCCTGGGGTCACCGCCAGTCCTAGCACTAAAGTTGAAGAGTTTGGCAGATTTCTTACCACCTCTGATATTGATGAGGTTCAGTGCAGTGTTAATTAACCAGTGAGAGTTCTGGAATAACTGGAGACCTTTTAAATAAATCTTTTTTTTTTTAATTTATTTATTTGACAGAGAGAGACACAGCGAGAGAGGGAACACAAGCGGGGGCGGGGGGGGGCGGAAGGGAAAAGCAGGCTCTCCGCTGAGCAGGGAGCCCAATGTGGGGCTTGATCCCAGGACCCTGGGATCATGACCTGAGCCGAAGGCAGACGCTTAATGACTGAGCCACCCAGGCGCCCTCTTTTAAATAAATCTTAAGATAATCTTTTTAATTTAAGCTTTTATGGTGAAGTAATTTTCATTTTTGGCAGAAAATCAGAACAGACATCGTCATGGATACATGTTGCAGCCTAATTCCCGCCATTGATATTGGGCAGGTAAGTGCTGGCCCATGGAGATGGATGCCACTTCCTGAAAGTCATTGCGGGGAGACTAAGTACCTCTAAAGAGCACACAGCCTCATAGAGCTTGACATTTTCCCCTTTCAGGTTGAAGTTTCCTTTATTCAGGGAATGGGCCTTTATACCACTGAAGGTGTTCTGTACTCTCGAGGCCCAGACGAGTACAAAATTCCAACCATCACTGATGTCCCAGAGGAATTCAATGTCTCCCTGTTGTCATCATCACAAACCCCACCAACCATCTATTCATCCAAGGTAAGCGCTCAAACCTACTGCTGTGCAATGTGATCCATCAAGTAGCATGGTAAATGAAAGCAGGTAGACAAAAAAATAATAATAATAATGTCAACCTGTATCAGGACCAAATTACAAGAGACTGTTAGAATTTGGAGAAGAATCACCTAGAGAAAAGTGAGATTCAGAGAGGATAAGTGATCTCTGCCTAATGGCCATCCTTGGCCAAGGTCTTTATTTATTAGTATCTTCTTTCACTGGAAATGCTAAAATTTGGTGAAAAGTTCTGATTTGATAGAATAATATTTTCACTTAAGAACCTTAAGACTAGGGCGCCTGGGTGGCTCAGTTGGTTAAGCGACTGCCTTCGGCTCAGGTCATGATCCTGGAGTCCCGGGATCAAGTCCCGCATCGGGCTCCCTGCTCAGCGGGGGGTCTGCTTCTCCCTCTGACCCTCTTCCCTCTTGTGCTGTCTCTCATTCTCTCTCTCAAATAAATAAATAAAACCTTAAAAAAAAAAAAAGGAACCTTAAGACTAAAATATTAAATGGGATTAAAGGCATGATACTACTAAAATTTTAGGAAGAAGTGGCAGCATGGGAAGAATCCTAGACTGGGCCTCAGTGGACCTGGGTTCTTAGCCTAGCCTCACCAGCTCCCTGTGATCATAGATGAATCACTCACCTCTTGGGGCTCAGGGTCCTCATCCATACCCATAAATGGATCCAGAACAATGGTTCTCAACTGGCCCCCAGGGTACATTTGGCAATGTCTGGAGTTATATCTGGTTATCACAACTACGGTTGTGGAGGGAGGAGATGTTCCTAGTCTGGGTAGAGAGGCCAGGGATGCTGCTAAATAGCCTTCAATGCACAAGACAGCCCCCCAACAAAGAATTATCTGGCCCAAAATGTCAGTGGTGTCAGGAAGCAAAGACACAAACCGTTAGTAATTGCTAAAGTAGTGGAGCTGCAAATGAAAATAAAGGTCAGCATTTCTTGTCATTGCTGTATGCAGATTATGTGAAAATCACTCTCAGAGTAGAAACTTTCTTTAGTTTTAAGATGTATTGTTAAAATTTTCCTTTAAGTCTTTTAGGAGACTTCTTACTAGGGGTGATGAATTGATATAAGAGAAAATGAGTTCATCTATATCTGCTGGAGTGTTATCATTTCCAAACTGGAGGCCACTGTCAGCCCAGGAACTTTCTCTCGTCATATGGTGACGGAACTGGAGGGTGGAGAGGGGGTTGGGGTGCAAATTTGAAAGGAAGGACAATCAGCATCCCCTTTGGGTTCTCATTAGGCTGGAAATCACTCAAAGAGCAGCATTCAGGCCACCAAGAGCAATGGGACAGGCAGGACCTGTGAGTCCTATGGTTGTGACCAGCCACTCATAGGCAGACCCTGAGGAAACTCATGGGTTTACAGGTGCCCCATAGAGTATATTCTGTAATAATAACAGGGACCTACCGAGTACCAGGCACTGTGCTAGGAGCTTTTGCACTTGCTAAACTTTACAACATCCTGTAGCGTAAATATCA
Organism: Neomonachus schauinslandi; assembly: GCF_002201575.2. Lineage (NCBI taxonomy): Eukaryota > Metazoa > Chordata > Mammalia > Carnivora > Phocidae > Neomonachus > Neomonachus schauinslandi. The sequence continues at coordinate 158,859,707 of NC_058405.1, forward strand.
TTGCCTGAATTTCACTGATAAAGGAACAGAGGCTCAGAGAGATAATCTCACCCAGAGAAACAGAGGGAGTAAGGGCCAGGTTTCAAACTTCATGTCTCTAGCTTAGGGTTGCAAATTGGGGGCCCACTGGCTGAATCTAGGCCGCAGATGTGTTTTTCTGTGACCCACACAGTGTTTTTAAAAATCAGGGAATTGTAGGGGTGTCTGGGTGGCTCAGTCAGTTAAGTGTCTGCCTTCAGCTCAGGTCATGATCTCAGGGTCCTGGGATAGAGCCCTGCATTGGGCTCCGCATTCAACAGGGAGTCTGCTTGAGATTCTCTCTCTCCCTCTCCCTCTCCTCCTCTCTCTCTCTCAAATAAATACATCTTTAAAAATCTGGGAATTGTACATTAAAATAAGAATATCTAAATTCTCTTGAAAAATTGGATGATCTGGTAATTTTGGCTACATTTTTAGAAGACACCAATGGCCCCTTTAGACAGGACATGGGGCTATCTCTATTTCACCATAATTCCCACTTTTCTTTGCTGTCCTTCAACTGCCCACATCCTCTCATTTATATTACCTGATTGTTGCTTGCAGATGATGGGCTTGCAACCCATCATCTGGTACCCAAGTCTGTACTCTTCTAGAGTACCCTACCTCCCCTGATGCTGGAGTCATAACGAGGCATTTTTCTCTCTGCTCATGAAGTTGGCCATTGAATGTGCTTCCCTAAGTAGGATACCACACAGGGTGTCTGGGTGGCTCAGTCATTTAAGTGTCTTCAGTTCATGATCCCAGGGTCCTGGAATCGAGTCCAGCATCGGGCTCCCTGATCTGCAGGCAGCCTGCTTCTCCCTCCGCTCCCTCCTTCTCTCTCTATCTCTGTCTCTCATGCATAAATAAATAAAATCTTAAATAAATAAATAATAGGATGCCCCCCCCCCAACACACACACACACATGTGCGTGTGCATCCACCTTTCCTATAGAACGAAGATTTAACCTAGACAGCATTACAGATATGGGAAGTTCAGGTGGTATTGTGATTTTTAAGAGTACTCAAGCTTCAGGGCGCCTGGGTGGCTCAGTTGGTTAAGCGACTGCCTTCAGCTCAGGTCATGGTCCTGGAGTCCCGGGATCGAGTCCCGCATCGGGCTTCCTGCTCGGCGGGGAGCCTGCTTCTCCCTCTGACCCTCCCCCCTCTCATGTGCTCTCTCATTCTCTCTCTCTCAAATAAATAAATAAAATCTTTTAAAAAAAAAAGAGTACTCAAGCTTCATTCAGTCAATAAGTTACTGAACAAATTATTGTGAGCAAGACACTGTGCTAGGAGTTAGGGAATACAACGGTGAATAAAGACCTGGGTCCTGAAATATAGTAGCTTGTAACCTAGTATAGAAAATTCTAAAACAAATGTGCTTTCTTCCAGGGCCTGGGGGAGTCCGGGATGTTCCTGGGCTCATCTGTGTTCTTTGCCATCACTGACGCGGTGGCCACAGCATGCAGGGAAAGAGACATAGCTGAGGACTTCACAGTGAGGAGCCCAGCAACGCCAGAATGGGTTCGAATGGCCTGTGTAGATCGGTTCACAGAGATGGTATGGAATTATTGATTATTTTCCTAAAAGGTGGCTTTTCTATCTCTTGTTTCTTAGACCTCTAAGGTAAATTCATAACCTAATCTGATCAAATTACAAGGTCAAATTATAAAATGTAAGCTTATCAAAGTATTAAGAGGCGGGGTGCCTGGGTGGCTCAGTTGGTTAAGCGGCTGCCTTCGGCTCAGGTCATGATCCCAGGGTCCTGGGATCAAGCCCACATCGGGCTCCCTGCTCAGCGGAGAGCCTGCTTCTCCCTCTCCCTCTGCCTGCCTCTCTGCCTACTTGTACTCTCTCTGTCAAATAAATAAATAAAATCTTTTAATTAAAAAAAAGTATTAAGAGGCTAAAAATAAATCACACAAATACCTTGTGTATATGTAGCAATTCTAAATTTTTAAAAAGCATTTCTACATCTGTTATTTAATTTGATTGTCTCGGCAACCCTGAAGTAGGATGATTTATCATGCTTCAAAAACTAATAGCTAAATATGAAACAACTGGATGATTTCATTGAACCATTATATTTCCTCCCTCTATCCTACCTAGCCTATCCTACTCTTAAGAAAAACAAACACAAAAAATAATCCATGTATCATGTAGCTACATTTGATAATACACTGTCCGTGTTCCCAGTACAAACACAGAGTACACAGTCTACCTTTCCTTGAGAAATAACGGGATCTTATTACCAGCTGCCGCTTTTCCACTTCATGACAATGCCTCCCAGCCCAGGAGAGGGACGACTGGGAGTCACCTGCTAGATGCCCATGCACACAGCAATCCCAGCCTGCTGAATGCTGGAGAGTCACCACCAGTCATTGAGTCCGCCTGTGCCCTTTTCCTCATAGCATCCTAATATACACATTAACACTAGTTAGCATTGATTGAGCACCGTCCTAGATATTTTACACAGATTATCTCATGAGTCACTACTATAACTCTGTCAGGTGACTGGTATTATTTTCTTCATTTTACTATTGAGGAAACTTTGCCCAAAGTCAAGATTCAAACCCAGACCATCTGGCTCCAGTATAGTATATTGCCTCTTAGAGAGAAAAGAATTGATTCTCTACCTCTTAAAGGAAATTTGTGTTTTCAGATCTATATTGAAAGAAGCCTAAATACTTAAATGACCTCTTCAAAACATCCAGCCATAGAGTGAAAGAATAATGTGACCCAGGATTTGGAAATACTGCTCAAAAGGAAGTGTCATCATGACACATTTCCTTCCCTTACATGATCCAGTCCTCTTCCCATCTCCAAACCTGACTCAACATTGCTTGTTCTCCAGTCGTACCAACCACCCCGTCTTTCCCACCAAGTGTCCCGGCAATTGCTCTGCCCTCCCAGGCGGCCCCTCACCCGACTGTGCTGTCCACAGAAGGTTTACTATCACCTACCTCAGGTCAGTCCTGCTCAGCTGGCCACGGTCAGGGAACCAGCACTCCTCCACTGCAGGGACCCCTTTCCAGGACTGACTTGGGCCTAGAGGGCCCTGTCCACCTCCTCCCAACAGCAGTGGTCACACGGTAACTGCGGAATCGCTTGATCTCTACCCCAATGCATAAGCACTCCCAACCTTTCAAAAAATGTTCTCAGTCATCTTTTGCAGTAATAAATATCCTTTCCCAAAATGCGGCAGATTAGCAAAACTAAAAACATGCAGCAGCAGGTTCTAATCTTCCTTTCTTGCCCATGTTTAACTTTGTCAGTCTTCAAATGGCCTGGCTCTCAGAAAATGAATTCCTTCATTTCCAAGTTTTTAGGCCATTTTTAATAGTTGGGTTATCTGGCAAAGTCAGTCTGTCACATGCAATGGTAAGAAGTGAATTGCTTGGGGCGCCTGAGTGGCTCAGTTGGTTAAGCGACTGCTTTCGGCTCAGGTCATGATCCTGGAGTCCCTGGATCGAGTCCCGCATCGGGCTCCCTGCTCAGCAGGGAGCCTGCTTCTCCCTCTGACCCTCTCCCCTCACATGTGCTCTCTCTCTCATTCTCTCTGTCTCAAATAAATAAAATAAAAATCTTTAAAAAAAAAAAAAAAGAAGTGAATTGCTTGGATTTCAATTACTATTTGGGATTCAGCCTGCCAGGTACCTTGCTCGTGGGAAGGGGCCATATTTTCTCCCAAGTCTGATGGTTTTTTGATAAGACTAATTTAATATGTCTCTGTGGATATAAATCATGTACTAATTTGTATACCCATCAATCAAATGCTCAGGGTCAGTGTAAAAGTAACATCACATTTTTTTTATATTTTATTTTATTTTTTAAAGATTATTTATTTGAGAGCAAGAGAGCATGAGCGACTCTCACAAGAGAGCACGAGTGAGAGACCATCAGCCAGTGGGAGGGGCAGAGAGAGAGGGAGAAGCAGATTCCCACTGAGCAGGGAGCCCGATGCGGCACTCGATCCCAGGACCCTGGGATCATGACCTGAGCTGGAGGCAGACACTTAACCGACTCAGCCACCCAGGAGTCCCTTCACATTTTCTAAAACACACCTAAATAGCACCTTGTGTTTTAGTCTAGATTTGATATATAAACCTCATTTTAGTAACATGTATTATTTTTTATCTTCATAAAAGTAACACATGTTCATTATGGAAAAGTAAGAAAAATATTGCAAAGAATAAGATGAAAGTTAAAATCAGCCATACTCCCACTAACCAGAAATAATCATAAAAATTTTGGTATTTAGGGACACCTGGGTGGCTCAGTTGGTTAAATGTCTACCTTCTGCTCAGGTCATGATCCCAGGATCCTGGGATCCCGTCCCGCATCGGGCTCCCTGCTCAGCAGGGAGCCTGCTTCTCCCTCTGTCTGCCGCTCCCCCTGCTTATGCTCTCTCTCTCTCTCTGACAAATAAATAAATAAAATCTTTTTTAAAAAATTTGGTATTTATATATATTCACACACACTTGTAATCATCTCTTAAGTCATAATTATTTATATGTACAATTTATTTACATACTCATTTTCCAAAATTGAGATATCCCTGATATAAATGTTTAAAAAGATTTGAACAGTATAATTGGGAGTGACTTCATGATGAGAGTATGGGCTTCTTCAAATTCTTGACAATACTTCCGGGATTCAAGAGTTTCCCTGTTCTGACCTCCAGACACCCACAGCAAAGGATAAGCAGAAGCCAGCCTTCAGTGGGGCCGCCCAAGGGAAGCAGAGAGGAGGAAGTCCTGACTCTTGGTTTAACAAAGAGGACCAGAAACACACAAAATATAGATTCTGCTACTTGCTGTCACAGGACATGGCAATACTCCTCCATCCGTATTGTACCACAAAGCAGGGCCAGACATTGTTCTGGGGGCTGGGAAGTCAGAGTGAATGAACAGAGAGCAGCCTCTCCGTTTGTGGAGCTTACTTTCTAGAAACCCGAAGTCCACCCTCCATCCCTCTAGCCTGGGTCGAAGCAGCCTCTTCGCTGGCCTTCCTATACCTAGCGCAGCTAGAAAGTTGTGGTGTGACAAATATGATCATGGCATTCGAGCATGTACAGAGGTGAGAAGGTTCCCATTGCTCTTCAGATAAAGTTATAACTTTTTAACTTGCCCTGCCAAACCTATAAATCTGCAAGTCCAGCATGGCCAGCCTCACCCACTTCTCCAGCTATGCATGGTACCCTACCCTGCCTTCTCTCTCCATGCTTGCCACCTTCTGTCTGTTCCTCTTGTCAAGGACAGAGGCCTCCAACAAGCTCTGCCTTCTGCTAGTAACCATCTTTATCCTTTTCCCAGGCTAATCCCACTCACCTTTCATATTTTTAATCAAATTCAAGAAATCAATTCAATACTTCCCTTTTTGCATATTTTGAAGTACTGGGAGTATACTGGTGAACCAGACTCACAGGTACCTGCTCTCAAGTTGTTTATGGTGCAGCAGGGGAGAAAGACAAATAATTACCGTGAATTGTAAGTGCTTAGCTCTGGGTTATGCCTGTGAATCAATAGAACAAAACTTTTCTAACTTAGCCTTAACCTTTTCTTAAAGTCAAAGAGATCATAGATTTGGCCCCAGCTTTGATCATTCATCATGCAATCATTCATTCATTTTTCTATGCACCAGACACTGCTGGGGAACTAAAGAAACACTGAGCCAGTCAATCCCTGCCCACATGGAGCTTACATTCTACTGGGGAAACCAGACAGTAAATAAGTAAACAAACACACAATATAATTTCAGGTGGTGATAAATACTACGAAGCAAAATAGAAAAATCGGGGGCTAGAATGTGATGGAGAGATTATTTTAGATAATTTTTGATGGTTTATTAGAGAAATTTTCTCTAGGGCATTGACATTTGAGCTGAGGCCTGAATGAAGTGAGGGAGCAAGCATAAAGCTGGTAATGGTATGGTTAGAGAATAGTTAATGCAAAGGCCCTGTGGCAGTTTCATTGGATTCAAAGTAGCATGGGACCAAGTAGCCCTCAAAAATGGCCTTACCTTGTTAGTCTCTGATATTGGTAGAAAAAACTTGTAACTAAAAGGCTGCAGTTGTTGTTCTTCCTGGCATAAAGATATCAGAAATAAAAATGTGTGGGGTGCCTGGATGGCTCAGTCGATTAAGCATCCGACTCTTGATTTCAGCTCAGCTCACAATTTCAGGGTGGTGAGATCAAGCCCCGCACCAAGCTCTGAGCTGAGTGTGGAGCCTGCTTAAGATTCTCCCTCTCCCTCTCCCTCTGCCCCTCCCGCACTTGCTCTCTCTCCCTCTCTAAAATAATTAATTAATTTATAAATAAATAAAAATAAAATTTGTGACTTACTTATGTCCACATCAGGAGGGTGAAACCTGAATAATCCTTATTCCAGCTTCCGTTGCAACTAGCCTCTATCACAATCCAGGTCTATATCTTCAGTTCTTTAGAAATTACGATTTGTTCACACGGCAGGCCTCTAAAGTTCTCATAGCCTGGCTCCTCACACAGACCGGTCTCTTTCAAGCATCTTAGAACAAATCTGAGCCTATATCAGATTTACATTTAATCAAACTACAACATGGTATTTTAACCGAAATACAGTCTACCCTTGAACAACACAGGTTTGAACTGTGCAGGTCCACTTATACCCAGATTAATATAGTACAGCACTGTAAATGTATTTTCTCTTCTTTAAGATTTTCTTTATAACCTCTTCTCATCTCTTACTTTATAATAAGAATACAGTATATAATACATATGTGTTAATCAACTCTGTTATCAGTAACAGAGTTCATTTCAGTCAACAGTAGGCTATTAGTACTTAAGTTTTGGGGGAGTCAAAATTATAAGTGGATTTTCACCTTCACGGGGGGGTCAGCACCCCAGCCCCCACATTGTTCAAGGGTCAACTGTATATAATGATTCACTCTGGCATATAAAACTGTACTATGCAAAAAACAAAAACAAAAACAAACTTTTTTGAGAAACAGATATTAACACTCCTAGTATATTTGGCCTTTGAATTCTGTTGTCAAAACACAATTTGTTATGACACATAAGAAGGCAAGAGGTTCAGAAGGTCTGTGTACCAGAACATGAGCATTGGAAAGTCTAAAACCTCCTCTTGAAATAACCTCCTTTTAACCATAAGGTAAATAACAGCCTGCCTATATCTATTTCTTAAACAGAAATGATGGTCAAACCCTCATTACTTGTCCTTTGGAATTAAATAAAATAACACATGTAAGAATATTGTGTAAATACAAGTCACTCTGTAAATATTAAAGTGAAGTTTCCACCAAATACCCATAACTATTAATGACTTTCTTCAAAATATGCCTCTCCCAAAGGGCTTAAAAAGAATTTCCACATTAAATCAAGCTGACCTGCTAAGGGCCAGAAAAAACAACCCTTAAGACTAGCAGCCTCATTTTCACAGATAATTAGCTTTAAGCTTCAACAAAAAGCAGGCCAAAAAAAAAAAATTCTTCTATTTGAACAATCATTTACTATACCAAAGATTGTTTACATCTGTGGCTTTGGTTACCTTGATCAAAGTTGTTGATTATTGTTTTTATCCATGGGCCCTTTCCTAGGTGGTTAACTCCTGGTCAGAACAGTGTTGCTGGTGGTAGGTCCTGCTCAGAGCCCAGCAGAGCAGCCTGGCTCAGCCAGACCCAGCCAGAAACATCATCTGTATATATTCGCCTTTTTGGTAATGGGAGAAAGAAAAATGTATTTCTTGGAAAATGTGTTTTGTATAGTCACTTAAAATTCCACAAGGGAAAAAAAAGGAAATTTCTCTTAAAGATATACAGAAAATACCTAATTAATACTTTCAAGTTAGAACTTTTCCTTAGAAACAGTGATTTCATCCAAAAAAAAAAAAAATCTTTAGGATTCAGAGACAAGAAGAGCTCCACAGCCTTAAAAATTAGAAAAATCCTGCCTTAAGGAATTTGGCAGTAGGACAAATACAAAAACCTTGTTATCACTAGCAGCAAAAAGTATTTATTAAAGTAACTACTACACCGTGGTGCGTAGGGGCTGCCACCGTGGGAAGCCATGTAAAGTCAAGGAGCAGATTCAGTTTCCGTCTCCTGGAAGCTAAAATCAGACACTCAGCTTAGAAACAAGTATGTAAACAGGTTTCAGTTCACCCCACATTTTAAAGGGGCAGCTTTATCATGCTGACTCATAAGGAATGCTTGCAACCACAATGAGTGGGTATGTCATGTGTTAGGCGGAGGCCTGACTTTAGAGTAACTTCATGGGAACCAGTCCTTCCATTCTAGACCGGTACCCAGTTCTGATGGCCATGCCTGCCCTGCCCTGTTATTCTGTACAGTTGGTTGGTGTCTGGTTTCTGAAGGCCTTTACCCTCCCCACTCTGCAAACCCTAATGCAGCCTCCTTCTACCTGCTTCCTTCCCTCTGCATCACTAGCACCTTGCCGCCCCCATGCTTCACTTTCCCTCCCTGCTTCTTTTGTATTTCTAGATGCCCAGGCTCAGTGAGAGTTGGCAGCATTAAAAGTGCCACCTATTTAGTTCAGTAAAGGGAGCCCTTCCTGCCAGATGAAGGAGAGACATATGAACACTTCCTGCACTGTGAGCAGCCCGGTTTGCCTACACTGCCGTCAGCTGGTTTGCCCCCAAACACTAGTCCTCAACCACATATCCTGTGTGCCACCTTGCATTTCTCTGAGCAGAGGGAGATGTACTGCCAGTCCTACAAGATTGTGTTCTATTTTTTTGTAGTGTTGGAACCTACCCCCATCACATGTAGAAACAGGCATTCTGCATCCTGTCCTGCTGAAAGCTAAGCCACAGATACTTGGCAAGGCCTTAAAACTAGCACAGACACACCTCAGCCCCATGGGTTCTGCGAGCTGGAGCGCAGACACAAATGCACGCTGAGGAGATGACTGCAGTGGAGGCTCCCATGGTGCCTTCCTCAGAATGCTGTCTACCCTTCTGCACACACACACAAACACACAAACATTACTCACATGCACATGCACACATGCTCAGACAGGCACATGCCCTCTAGTTTTTCATCACGTTCTTCTCCCAGCCTCTCACGCTATCTGGGAAGACGTTTTACTGACACTCGAACAGGCTGGGAAACTGGTTCCGTGCTGAACATGCTTGTCCCAGGGTGCGGGGGCCAAATCTGTTCCCTGCCATGCTTGGTGACACTTGACACAGTGGCCTTTCTTACCACTGAAGGGGGATTATCTGACACTGTTACTGAATGTATATTTTTGTATCTAAAAGCTCTCCTACCTGGTCTCTGGAAGGTAACTCCCCTAGCTGAGAGAAGCAGAGGAAGAAGAGAGGTAGGGAGAGCACCTAAAAAGGAACAGGGCAAAGCTGGAGGCATTCCTCGGATGAAGAGAGAAACAAGCAATGCAGAATGTGACACAGGAAGGAGGCAGCCGTTTAACTAGCAATGGACAGGAGTTCCAATGTACTTAGTGGTTAAGACACAGGCGCTGGAGTCAGAAGGATGTAGGTTAGAATCCTAGCCTTACATTTGGTGATTTATATAACTTCTCTGATCATTCAGTTTCTTTATCTATAAAATGAGGGGAGAGGTCTGTGGAGAGAATAATTCTAATTACTTTACAGCATTGTTGTAAGGATTACGATAACGCATGAATAGCATTTTCGCAGTTGTCACACATAGTAAGTGGTCAATACACACTGAGGATGAGGATGAGGATGGTGATGATAATAAAGACGAATGAGTCAAAAGTCCACGAGACCACCTTCAGATTTAATGATTTGCTAGACGGACTCACAGAATTCAGAAAAGCTGGTGTACTCACGGTTATGGTTTATTACAGTGAAAAGATACAGGTTAACATCAGCAAAGGAAAAAGGAACATAGGGCAGGGTCCAGGACAGACCAGGTACCAGCTTCCAGTTGTCCTCTCCCAGTGGAGTCACATAGACAACACCTAATTCTCCCAGCAATGGTGTATGAGAAGATATACAAGGTATTGCCAACCAGAGAAGCTTACCTGAGCCTTGGTATCCAGAGTTTTTATTAGAGATCAGTCAAGTAGGCATAAGTTGCCTGCATCTGACCTTAGTTACTGAGTGTCCAGAACTTCCAGAGGTTAAATGATACCACATGGCTCAAGGCCCCAGGTAAACAAAGACATCTTATCAGGTGGGATTTCAAGGGCTTTGGTGTTACCTCTCAGGAGCTGGTCTGGGGCTAAAACTTTTTTTGGAATGTGCAGAGTTTGGACAACCCAGGCCTGCTGACTTACTCCTTTACTGCACAGTGATGATGATAAAGATGGCAACTACCCGTTGTCACTAGACCTTGAGACCAATGAGATTGGGCCAGATATATCTCAGAAGCTGAGAGTTAATGAAAAGCAGAATTGGTCTGGACAGTCATAGTGAATATTGC